>NC_090763.1:53856547-53861547 GCF_036898095.1 Palaemon carinicauda
GCGTTAATAGGCGTAGGGGATGATGATGATGAAGTGGATATCAACGACAGTCTACCAGAAAATCGTCAAAACTAATGCTCTTAAAATCTATCATTTTTTCCCACTTGATATTTGACTGTTGATGACCGATCTGTGCTTAAAATAATTTGAAATTTCCTGAGCGGTTATTGTTATGAATACATTAAACTACTGTAAAATTTGATAGCTTTGTTTCTAATTGTCGTGGTTTATTTATGTTTTCCTCATTTGTCACTTTGTCTATGTCTGTCGAGAAGGTTTAATATTTGCTTCTGATTATAGAGAAAAGATTAAAGTAATTATCCAAGATTTTGTTTTAATCTAGTTTTAAATCAAGTTAAAAACTGTTATGAAATAAACCTAATGTGAACTAAAGAATAAAACGACAATTTAATAGTATTCTAAACCAATTATAGATAAATTATTATAACCTTTAATAAGATATTTTATATTTTAAGCCATTCATACATAATTTTAGAAATATTCCATTAAGACATGTTCTGTGAAAGTAGGGTTAAAACCTTTTATGTTCATTGTTTTTCTAATTCATGATCTCTATTCACTGCGGGATAGGACCACAAAAGCAGCCCTTAAAGTAAGTAAAGTAATACTGTATGTCACATTTTCCCTAATCGTGGAAACTGGCTCGGCTCTATCTCTCTCAGACTAATTAATAGGTTGTTGAAAGCATGTTTAATTTAAAAGAATCTTCCTCATCTATCTGACACAGATTTTATCCTCTAATTAACTAATCAATTAGAATTTTTTATAAAGCTTCTATGACGGAACGAATAACATTTTGAGAGACTGAATAGGAGGTTAAGAATTTTAATTGTGTCATTAAACGAATAGTATTGTACGAAATGGAATTTGACACATCGAAAATAAAGCGTGTTTTTAAATGAATAATAATTTGTGAAAATTATGAAGTTTTATTTGCAAAAGTATCCTTAAATAAATAGCATCTCATGGCACTGAATAGCATAGTCTATATAAAAGCCACCTCTTAAATATGAAAGTAATTTATTAAATAGAACACCAGGTATCATTAATAACAGAATGTCATTGAATACCATCTTGCGGCACTGAATATGGGCATCATATAACAAACACTTGGCAAGTTAGCGCCAAGGTCACGCAATTCATCATAGAAATAATAACAGTTTTCGGAATAAAACAAACGACGGATTTTTCATGACCACTATGTTTATTTGATCGACCCACTAGAAGTTTAAATAGTTAGAGGCAAGGTCGTTGGAAGAAAGTCCTCTTTATTCCCCGTCAATTCTCTCTTTGTTTATTTACCCCATCTCTCCCTCTTCCTTTAACCCTCTGGCAGTCTATCATTACGACTATGATCTTCCCAAAACTGAATATGCATCATTAGGAGATCGCGTGTCGGCTGCCCATTATTACGCAAACCAACTTACCCAACTCCGGTAGTATTCGTTGCCCCGTTGAAAGTATGCTCCTTTACGTAAATGGTTATTTCTTAGAATATTATGAACGAGAAGTACATGCAAACAAGAATTCCATGTACGTATATATAAGATAAATATCTTGTCGTTTATTCGGATTTTTAAGCTAATCGTGCTAAGGAAGGTAAGAACCAATGAAACTTCGTGTTTATGACACAGTAACTCCGTGCAATGGCATAAAACCTGTTTTTTTGGTAATGAGAAGCAAAACATAAAATAAAAATAAAAAAAGAATAGAGTTGAATCGTTTGATTTCGCGAGCAAACGATATCTAAGAATGATAGTGCGTGATAGCAAGCATTCAGCCAAGCGTGAAGGAAGCATCGGTAAACAGCAAGACAGAAAAACAAACCCTCGTATCTCCACCACACGTCATTCGAGCGTTCGACGCTTTCATAAACAACGCCGGGCTGTGCCAAGGTTTGCCATTCACGTTCGCCTTACGTTCTCGTCTTCTTGAATGCATAAATGGTCAGGAACCCGAACCGCTTCAAAGTTTTGATTTTGCAACGCGATTATGGTGTCATTCGAATGATAGAAGTGCAAGGTAGGAGAAAGAATGCTTGCGTCCAGCAGTCTCCTGAAGGCAGCACATAAACAAAATCGGACACTCGTTCAGATACAGCCTCTGATATCCCTTCAAGTGTCAACATCCCTGACACTGGACATGATAATAGTGTGAACGGAAATGTCTTCAATAGATGCGCATGTTTAATTCTTCCTCTTATTCTTCTTCTACGCTTGAGCAATATTGTTTACGCATGTAGGCCTGTCCTCTTCTACGCCGGAACGATATTGTTTACGCATGTAGGCCTATCCTTTTGCCTATTCTCTATCTTATTTCTATAAATCGGGATAAAAGCAAACAAATCGTGTGCCTCCTATGGACAATTCAATAAATTACCGCCCCCCCCCCTGTATCTGTGAATCTTAAGCACAGATCTTGCCAATGGGACAACGGTCTAAAGCTATCGAACACCGCAGATAAAATCTCCGATACAAATCAGCCAAGCGGAGAGAGCGGCCATAAAAGGTACTTGACGCATAGAAGAAGATGAAGACGGAGAGATCAGCCATGATAATGTCCTTGTTTCTTTCTTTCTTTTCCTTTTATTCTTTCTGCTTGTGTGTGTGTGTGTGTGTGTGTGTGTGTGTGTGTGTGTGTCTGTGTGTGTGTGTGTGTGTTTGTGGTAGATCTGGAACCTCTCTCTCGGCTCTCTGGTAGGAGCAGTCCTAGGCAAATATGGAAGCAAGGATGTTGCCCGTGGATAAAACTTTGATTACGAGTTTTCGGGGTCAGTATGGAGGAGAAGATCTCTCTCTCTCTCTCTCTCTCTCTCTCTCTCTCTCTCTCTCTCTCTCTCTCTCTCTCTCTCTCTCTCTCTCTCTCATTTAATTGTCTTGGCCTTTTTACATGATTGTTGTTGGGTGTCTATTTATTCTATCTTTTGTAAATGCCATCTGTTCACCCGTGTCGATGACCTCTCTCTCTCTCTCTCTCTCTCTCTCTCTCTCTCTCTCTCTCTCTCTCTCTCTCTCTCTCTCTCTCTCTCTCTCTCTCAGATCACAAAACACGCGACAGAGCACTCAGTGATATAAGAATAATTATTGACGAGGCCGTGTTAAAAAAGTTTATCTCAAAACAAAGATGCTTTTACCGACTTACCTAATTTCATACTCTTTAAAAAAAATTTCCCCCACAATGCGTAACCACGAAAGCTATTTATCTATAATCTGACTTGTGAAGGTTGTTTTTACTAATTCACTTCCAAGCAAACAACTTTTATAGTTTTTTTGTGTGTTTTTTTTGTTGTTGTTGTTAGAGAGCTAACATTCAACTTTCATTTAAACTAAATATGGCTATTGGTCAACATGGGATTAAGATTAGGAATCTGAATTATCATGTTAATATTGTCCATCCTTCCGTCAGAACTGAGTGAAATGTAAAGGGGAACTGAGGCAACAAATGTTTTCGTGTTTCTATGTTGAATAGGCTGACATAAATCTCTCTTCAATGTTTATTAACGTTGTTACTGATCTCAAGATAATTTTATATTCCTTATTCATTACTTCTCATATAGTTGATTTATTTCCTTATTCCCTTTCATTACTGGTCTATTTTTCCCTGTTGGAGCCCTTAGGCTCAAAGCATCCTGTTTTTCCATCTTAAGGATGCAGCTTAGCTAGTAACTAGTGATAGAAATTTCCAACTAAGGGATGTAGCTTAGCTTGCAACTAATAATAATTTCACTCCTCAGGAATGTAGCTTATCTAGTAACTAGAAATAATAATTTCCAACTAAGGGATGTAGCTTAACTTGTAACTAGTAGTAATAATTCCTAACTTAGGGGTGTAGCTTAGCTAGTAACTAGGAATAATAATTTCACTAAGGAATGTAGTTTAGCTAGTAACTAGTAATAATACTTTCACTAAGGAATGTAGCTTAGCTAGTAACTAGTAATAATACTTTCACTAAGGAATGTAGCTTAGCTAGTAACTAGGAATAATAATTTCACTAAGGAATGTAGTTTAGCTAGTATCTAGTAATAACAATATCCAACTAAGGGATGTAGCTTAGCTAGTAACTAGTAATAATACTTTCACTAAGGAATGTAGTTTAGCTAGTAACTAGTAATAACAATATCCACCTAAGGGATGTAGCTTAGCTAGTAACTAGTAATAATACTTTCACTAAGGAATGTATCTTAACTAGTAACTAGAAATACTAATTTCACTAAGGAATGTAGCTTAGCTAGTAACTAGTAATAATACTTTCACTAAGGAATGTAGCTTAGCTAGTAAGTAATAATAACAACATCCAAATAAGAGATGTAGCTTAGCTAGTAATAATAATAATGATAATAACCAGAAATTACTCTTCAATTGCATTTGTGATATTCTAACTTTTTCAAATAGTTGAGACTTGTTCTTAGGAATTATGATATTGCAATGTAATTCAGTAATTAATATTCTTTAAATTTAGTAGAAATGTTCTAAAATACGTAGAAAGGTATATCTTTATGAGGAGTTTAACACTCGGTTTTAAATCTCAAGTGAATATGCATAATAGGCAAATTATCTTTTTACTGTTGAGTTTAGTTACGGGAATTTAAGATCCTTATATATTTTTTGAATTTGTATTCTTTATTACATCTCAGAAAATTTGAAAAAAATTGCGTAAAAATCCAACCTTATATTTATCTATATACTATTTTGCATATAATAATAATAATAATAATAATAATAATAATAATAATAATAATAATAATAATAATAATAATAATAATAAACTGATAACCAAAGGTTATGAGGCCAAGAGAGAAGATTAATACTACAAGGAATTAGTTGAAACTTAGGATCTTTACCAAGTTCTCAGCATGAATGAAATTTCCTCATTACTAGAATGATACCAAGCAAGAACGGGTGGCATTTCAGAAACAAGAAATAACCTCAGTGCAATTTTTATCTTTGAAGGTTTAAAGGTCACTCATAAATGGCAGAGGC
>NC_090763.1:53866547-53871547 GCF_036898095.1 Palaemon carinicauda
ATTGCATAATTTTTATAGAGTATAATTTTTTGTCTTAGTCTAAGGTTTAGCTCAGATTTAAATTTCGAGTGATTTATTTTTGTATTGTTAATTTTTTACAGAATATATTTATTTTTGTAAAGTGTGTATTATTTTGATCACCAATATTTTTTCTCAGTACTCTAAATTCCCTGACTAAGGACCAAAGTTTTGTTTTGAGTAACAAAAGAGACCTTTGGATATTCAGTGTTCATATATATTGCCGTCTGGGAGTTGCGTAATATTTTCAGAGCTCGGGTATTTTTCAAGTATAGCAGATTGATGTAAAATAAAACAGGTGAGTTTTGGAGCTTGGGAATTTTCGTAATTCGCCAGCCGTAATAACATACTGTATATGTACACACACATAAATGTGTATATATATATATATATATATATATATATATATATATATATATATATATATATATATATATACATATATATATATATATATATATATATATATATATATATATATATATACATATATATATATATATATATATATATATATATATATATATATATATATATATATATATATATATATATGTATATATATACATATATATATACATATATACATATATATATATATATATATATATATATATACACTGGTATACATATATGTATTATATATAGGTACTGTATATATATATATATATATATATATATATATATATATATATATATATATATATATATATATATATATATATATATATATATACACAGTATCTATATATAATACATATATGTATATCAGTGTATATATATATACATATATATATATATATATATAAATATATATATATATATATATATATATATATATATATATACAGTATATATATATACATATATATATATATATATATATATATATATATATATATATATATATATATATATATATATATCTATATATAGATATATATATCATCATCATCGCCTCCTACCCCTATTGACGCAAATAAGGTGTGGTTGCAACCTGTACAAACATTCCTCTCAAAATCTTGTACTATATCCCCTCTAGTTTTTTAATTTTTCTCTCTTTCATTACACACCATGTCTCTATATTTGCAAACATTGTAGGTACTACTGTATCACAAATCTTTATTATCACAAGCAATGCCAAACCTCCTACATTGTTACAGTCTCCATACTTCCTAACTTCTCGCACCATGTAGTCTACTTTTGCTTCCCATTAACTTTATTATAATTATTCTTTTTCTACCCCTCCTCCTTCTACTCCATCTTTTTGTACCTCTCCTCCTCCTTCCCTTCTTCCTTCTTCTTCTTCTTCTTCTTCTTCTTCTTCTTCTTCTTCTTCTTCTTCTTCTTCCTGTTGTTTTTATGGAGGTTATCTTAGCATTGGCGTAAGATTTCTTTTTTTCTTTTTAAATTTATTTGAAAATTTCATTACCTGGCTTGGCCCATGTTGCTCATCATGTGGCCTTGACCTTTCACTACCCGCCAAACTTGAAAAAAAGAAAAAGAAAAAAAAGTGCAACCACCTGCTAAGACCAACCAATCGCCTTAGAAAAAATCTTAAGGCGTAGCAGAATAACTTATCATATACTGATGCTGTTATCATAAAGACACTAGGACCGGATATCAGAAGGTAGACAATCGAATGCAAATGATTAGATAAGGCGGAAACTATCAGGCGGAGTCTGATAGTTCCAACAATGCTTGCAGATTTCTCTCTGACTCCGTTGTCAAATCTTAATATCTATATATATGAGTTCTCTAGTCTTGGGTAGTGTCATAGCCTCTGTACCATGGTCTTCCACTGTCTTGGGTTAGAGTTCTCTTGCTTGAGGGTACACTTCGGCACACTTCTATCTAGTTTCTCTTCCTCTTGTTTTTGTTAAAGTTTTTATAGCCTTTATAGGAAATTTTTATTTTAATGTTACTATACTTAAAATATTTTATTTTTCTTTATTTCCTTTCCTCACTGGGCTATCTTCCCTATTGGGGCCCCTGGGCTTATAGCATCCTGCTTTTCCAACTAGGGTTGTAGCTTATCATTTAGTAATAATAATAATATCGCCCTCTGATAGTTCCAACAATGCTTGCAGATCATTCTCTGACTCCGTATTCAAATCTCCATATCTATCGCCCTCTTATCATCTTCTTCATCTTCTTCCTGGTGAGCTACTGCGGTGAAGCCACTCTTCCTTTCATTACATCCTCGGCCAGGTATCGAGGAAGAGAATCATATGAAAATACTTTATTCTTCGGAGCATGTTGAGTGGCATACGTGACTAGCATATGATTATGCCGCAAACTGTGCGCGAAGATCAGTCTCTCATTAGCACATGCTTATTTTTTTTTTTCGATGCATTGGGTGAGGCATGCTTTCTTGTTTCTTGTAATACAAGGTAGACTGAGCTACATGTAATTCCTTTCCCGACGGTAGAGTAAAGATCAGTCTCTCATTAGCACATGCTTATTTTTTTTTCGATGCATTGGGTGAGGCATGCTTTCTTGTTTCTTGCAATACAAGGTAGACTGAGCTACATGTAATTCCTTTCCCGACGGTAGAGTAAAGATCAGTCTCTCATTAGCACATGCTTATTTTTTTTTCGATGCATTGGGTGAGGCATGCTTTCTTGTTTCTTGTAATACAAGGTAGACTGAGCTACATGTAATTCCTTTCCCGACGGTAGAGTAAAGATCAGTCTCTCATTAGCACATGCTTATTTTTTTTTCGATGCATTGGGTGAGGCATGCTTTCTTGTTTCTTGCAATACAAGGTAGACTGAGCTACATGTAATTCCTTTCCCGACGGTAGAGTAAAGATCAGTCTCTCATTAGCACATGCTTATTTTTTTTTCGATGCATTGGGTGAGGCATGCTTTCTTGTTTCTTGCAATACAAGGTAGACTGAGCTACATGTAATTCCTTTCCCGACGGTAGAGTAAAGATCAGTCTCTCATTAGCACATGCTTATTTTTTTTTCGATGCATTGGGTGAGGCATGCTTTCTTGTTTCTTGTAATACAAGGTAGACTGAGCTACATGTAATTCCTTTCCCGGCGGTAGAGAAAATGCAATGGTATGTCCGGGGTATGGCATGAATGAAAACGTATGACCATAAAGTCTATTGGACGACCTAAAATTTTGAGTATATGGAAAAGAAATTCTTCATATCGCATTACTTCAAAAATTAAATTGAAAATGTATTTCTTTTTCAGGTAAACCAAGATATGTTAAGACAAATAAAACAGTAATTCTTACAATACTCATACAAATTGAAAACCGAAATATAATTGAAGTAGGATTTTACTTTAATAATATTTGAAATAATGTCTGCATCCTGGACAATTAAAGCCATGCTTATAATGTTCTTGATTTGGTTCACATTTGGTACCCTGATAGAATTCCTTTATGATATATTGTTGTCTAATGATAGTTGTTACAGATGAAAGAGTTTATAAATAATTACATGTCCTCACCACAGCCTATATGAATGAGCTCTCTTCGTAAATGCAGCTAACACCTATTTTCAATTTTTTTCATTATAAAAGGTTAAAAGAATCTAATGTTTACATCCCCCTCCCCTGGGGGGATTAGGGTTGGCCAAGCTTTCGACTTTATAAGAAGGAGAATCATACTAAGTAATCTGTTTAAAGGTTTAAAGGAAACTCATGAATGGCCGAGGCAGGGGACAGTGGCATTGCCCTATCAGGCAGGACATTGCCATAGAAACTGACCATATATACATATGATCAGCACCCAAACCCCGTCTCCAGCAAAGCTAGGACCAAGGAGGACCAGGCATGGCTGCTGATGACTCAGCAGATAAATCTATAGGCTCTCCCAAACCCCTCATCCGTAGATCACAAGGATGGGGAGGTTACAGCGACAAAAGAAACTAACGAGTTTGAGCGGGACTCGAACCCCAGTCTGGCATTCACCAGTCAGGGATGTTACCACACCGGCCACCACAACCTCATGAGCAATTAAGCAAGATGGTGAAATGGTTAGTAAGGTTGTATATATATATTTTACATTAAAATATCCAAATCAATATTTACTCTTCATTATTTTTATCATGTAGAATAAAGAGTGATTGGCTATTCTGAACCCCTCCTGCTATGCTAGTTCAATTTTGCCTGAACTATGTCTGAGAATAATATAGAATACTCTCAAAGATTTCTTATATCTGTAATGATACTTATGATTTTTGTATTTTTATATAATAATTTTTTTTTCAATAATTGTATTTGCGCTCATATATGTGTATGAGAGATTTGTTAAGTATTTTCAAAGAAAGAATACAATAGTTTCTTTAGCGATTGACTGGATTTTCACATGATTTTAAAGGTACCAATAGATGGCCTCAGTGAAGCTTTTTTTGAGAGTATGAAATCTGGTTTTGAGGAACATTTAGGGCGTTGACTTAGCCAATAGGAACACACCATTTGGGCTTCTCAGTTTACTTAGCCAATAGAAATACGCCATTCGGGTAAACTGTTAGCGAATAGTTGTTTATTCATTAGGAGCAAAGGACAATTCGGTAAATAAGATAATAAAATCCTATTTCGATGATTATCTGGTCATATAGAGTGGAAATCCATTAGCCTCCTGGCTAGTACATTATGAATGTGTTCGCCTAGCATTCGCACGGCTGCAGGTCGATCCCGGGACCGTGAGTTTAAGCTGTTTACTGGGCAGGCCACTGCTGTGTTTGGTCACCAAAGTGGGGGTTTGGGCTTGCCAGACTGGCGTTCTGGTAAGCATCTATTCTGATGACACAACTGACACCAGATACCTTAACCTATAAAATGACAGAAGCTCAGGCAATGCTGATAATCAAAATCTTTTATTGCAGCCGAACGCTCATAAGGAAAGCCCCCCAAATTTGAAGGTTCCTTATATGTTATTTCGATTTATTAAGGATTTTTATTTTAACAGTTTTATTAGCAGAAATAAATCAACAGTCTTTTCAACTTTTCATACTTTGAG
>NC_090763.1:53879047-53894047 GCF_036898095.1 Palaemon carinicauda
ACGCTGGCCTTTTACGACCCAAGCTTGTATGACCATTAGTATCTTGATAAATATGGAGTGGGCTTAGTCATGCGTCTTTTGGGAGACTTCTTCATTTGACTGACTTTGTCTGGTTTGAATGTTTCAACTGCATTATACTTTGCTACGAGTGTCGGTTTAGTTAAGATATTGCTGTCCGAGACATCGAGTGTTAGGGAGGTTATTTCATGAGATCTGGAAAGCAAGATAAGACGAGTTTGGGACGAGAGTAACATTATTATTATTATTATTATTATTATTATTATTATTATTATTATTATTATTATTATTATTATTATTATTATTACTAGTTAAGCTACAACTTCTTCTACTAAAGCTTTTCCCGCTATGCAGGGTCGCTATTTCTTGAAAGCCGTTTCCAATTTCTTCTGTCTCCGATGTCCTCCACTTTGAGATCATTCTCCTCCATATCTGCTGTTACACACCCCATCCACCTTCTCTTTGGTCTCCCCCTCCTCCTCCTACCTGGAACATCCATCTCCAACAACCTCCTCCCAACATACTCCTGGTCTCTCCTCATTACGTGCCCAAACCAGTGTAGTCTCTTTTCTTGGATTTTGTTTAACACCTCTGTAATCTTTGTAGTTCCCCTTACCAAGTCATTCCTAACCTTATCTAGTCTCGTTATCCCAGCCATCCATCTTTGCATTTTCATCTCTGCAACATCCATTTTTTTCTCAAAGATCTTTTTCATGGGCCAAGTCTCTGCACCATATGTCATAGCAGGTCTCACTAGTTTTATGTACCTTGCCCTTTAAAATCAAGTTTATCCTTCGATCACACAACTCTCCAGACACTCTTTTCCAATTATTCCATCCAGCTTGAATTCTACTGTTCACTTCCATTTGGAGTTCTGCTGTTTCCTCCACATATGACCCTGGTTACTTGAATTTTTTTTTTCTGTCTTCTTTACTATTTCCCCAGCAATTGGTTCTGTGGGTTGCACTACATATACTCTGTTTTTGTTCTCCAATTCCTATGCTATAACCCTAGATGGAAAAGCAGGATGGTATATGCCTAAGGACTCCAACAGGGAAAAAATAGCCCAGTGAGGAGAGGTAATAAGGAAATAAACTACAAAAGAAGTAAAATATTTATGAAGATACAAGAGAAACATGAAAGAGCAGGATGCTGTAAGCCCAAGGACTCTAACAGGGAAAAAATAGCCCAGTGAGGAGAGGAAATAAGGAAATAAACTACAGAAGAAGTAAAATATTTATGAAGATACAAGAAAAACATGGAAGATCAGGCATTAAAAGAACAAGAACTGTACCTTAGAATGATTTATAGTTGAGGCTGATGTTTTTGCCAAGTAATTGTTACATTGTTAAAACTAAGATAAAAATCTTTGAGTTACGATGGCATCTCGTGTGTGGTTCATCACAGATTATGGCTGGCTTAGAAAATAGCGAAGGAAAATCATACAGATTTTCAAGTTTGTTATAATTGAGGAATAGTTCATCTAAAAAAAAAAACATGACCTGTTTAAGAGAGAGAGAGAGAGAGAGAGAGAGAGAGAGAGAGAGAGGAGAGAGAGAGAGAGAGAGAGAGAGAGAGAGATCTTATACTTTTATTTACTCAACATGGAAAGTTACAATGATTTGGGTGTCTGAAATAATTTTCAGTCTATCCATTTGCTCTTGGGTAGAGCGAATTAGTTCAAACTTTTAGAGAGTTTTTATGATCTTATCAACTTTAGTCTTGAATTCGTTTACCGTGTTACTGTTCAGGACATCCGCTGGAAGTCTGTTCCATGTATTTTCTATTTCATATATACAGAAATTACCACGCCGAGAGAGAGAGAGAGAGAGGGAGAGAGAGAGAGAGAGAGAGAGAGAGAGAGAGAGAGAGAGAGAGAGAGAGAGAGAGAGAGAGAGAGAGAGAGAGAGAGAGACTGTTCAGGACATCCGCTGGAAGTTTGTTCCATGTATTTTCTATTTTGTATATACAGAAATTGCCACACTGAGAGAGAGAGAGAGAGAGAGAGAGAGAGAGAGAGAGAGAGAGAGAGAGAGAGAGAGAGACTGTTCAGGACATCCGCTGGAAGTTTGTCCATGTATTTTTCTATTTTTGTATATACAGAAATTGCCACACTGAGAGAGAGAGAGAGAGAGAGAGAGAGAGAGAGAGAGAGAGAGAGAGAGGAGAGAGAGAGAAAGAGCAAAGCAACGTCCGCCTTATGTAGCGAGATGGTAGCACGAACCGCATACTAAAACACCTGCCGGACCTGGCCATAAACACACCGCCGCTCAAGGCTGCTGCAAACTCTAGATAACAGAATCTTCTTCTTCTTAATTTCTCTCTCGGGATGCTCAGATATTTTACGAACGACGTGAGAGGCTGCGTGGCACGGCGTACGAAGGCTTAGGCCGAGTTGTCATCGTAAAAGGGAATCCTTCGCGCTCATCAAAGACTGTTACTAAGGTTCAAATTGATCGGGTTTGTTTATAGGATGTACGCCCCTGAAGGCTAACATGGCGGAGGCATGTCTTTGGCAAAATCAGCCGGTTTTTCGCTCGTGACTTCTGCGAGGGGTTTTACATGGTGCCAGGTGTAGTGGTTGTATATCCGTGTGTATGTTTTGGATAATATCTGTCTAAACATACACCCACACACACACACACGCGCGGTCATACATCCGAGATAAATGATAGTATTCCGATAATACATTATTACCGTATAAACACGTACATGATCCACGGTACCAGCTTTCTTTGAAAGAATTGTTCAATTAAGAAAGATTATCTTTTTTTTTTGAAGAATTGCTTAGCCAATCGATGGCCAATATCTCATTGGCGCCAGTGTTATGTTAAAAATCCGCCAATCAGCTTTTCTGGAGATTAGTATTGATACTAATAGCCATCGTGACGCCTTCAAGATTCAAACTCTTACCATAGCAAATACTAAAACCAATTCTAAAAAGTTATTAGAGTTTTAAAAAGACAGAGCCAAGTAGCTCTCATCAGGGGTCCACACAAGTCCCTTCAGCAACTACATATGATAGTAATAATAGTAATGATAATAGTTTTAGATTACCAATAGTAATAGTAATAATACTTTTTGATTGCTTGGCTTAACATAGCCCGTTTAGAGAAGGTAGATGTGACTGTTGATTATTTTCCCTGGGCCCCTCTTTAAAAGTTTAATTAAAGACAACTCATGATTGGCAGAGGCAAGGGGCTGTGACATTGCCCTACACTGACCATTTTATACATATAGTCAGCACCCAGGCAAGGACCTGGAATGGTCAGGCAATGGCTGCTGACGAATTAGCAGGTTGACCTATAGGCCCCCCCCAAACATCCTCATTCTTAGTTGACAAGGATAGTAAGGCTGCAGACACTAAAGAAACTATCGAGCCTGAGCGTGACTCGAACCCCAGTCCGGTGATCGCCAGGTAGGGATGTTTCAAATAGGCCACCTAAGAAACTTGTTTCATAAATCTTGTTCTCTCTCTCTCTCTCTCTCTCTCTCTCTCTCTCTCTCTCTCTCTCTCTCTCTCTCTCCATTACAAAACAACCAAACTACAACCTACAACAGGTAAAATAGGAAAGATTTTATCAAGGTTATACTGCTCAGTTTATTTCTTTTAATTTTAGCTAAGTTTATTATAATTCATAAAAGTAAAAGGTTTTAGTATTGTCACAACTGACCAAATGAAATGAGAAATTTCCTCAAGGTCAGCTCTCCAAAGGTTTGAACCTTATACCCAAACACAATCTCGGAAGATTTAGAATAAATATTTGTTTTGTGATAGTATTTTCCAGTAAAGCGATGATATATACGCTACAATAATTGATTGAAAGTCACGGGGTTATAAGAAACACCATTTTATTCGTAAACTGTCTTCTTCACATTAGCAACTGAATGATTTAAAGACTGATAATGGCTAGAAAGATTTTCTGAATACCTGAATGTCTCTCCATTACTCCGCCTGTCTGTCAGTCTATCCGATGATGGTGACAGTTATGGAGAGGATAATAGTAATGATAGTGGTGATAAAGTAATGAAGGTATTTTGTTGTGATATTGTGAGTAATCACAGCCATAAAGTTGGTGAGAAAGAAATCCTCTTCTTCAACTCTTTCTTCTATTTTACGGTTAATCCTCTTTATTCCTCTTTAAATCCTTATTAGTGTACTCCAACCCGTCAAATGTGACGGCTAAATATTCAAGATAGATATGCACACGCACCACACAGATCAACGATTTTTCACCCCTTCCGTCTTTCTTAACTACCACACACGGCAGTTTGGGCAATTTGTGGGAGATTGTGCTATCCTAGAGGTTGCCTCTCAGCGTGACAGGAGCCATATATATATATATATAATATATATAGATATATATATATATTATATATATATATATATATATATAATATACTATATATATATACAGATATATATATATATTATATATATATACTATATATATATATATAATATATATAATATATATATTTATATATATATATATATATATATATATTATATATATATAACCAGAGGTCTTTATTATATGGGGAAGATAGCTCCTTTCTGATTCCTCTTCATATGTTTTTACAAAATAATCATCCTCGTTAACCTTTCTTACAGATTCATTTTTCCCTCCTTACGCATCATTTCATTTACTCTTCACATTCTCTTTATTCATTATCGTCTCCTAATACTCCTCCTTCCCTTTGTATTCTTCAACATCGTATCTTTACTATATTCTCATTCTTGATAATGTTTTTAGCATTTTTTTTCTAACTTTCTCTTTATCCCCACGTTTCTTCTCATTTGCCTTCTTCTCTACTATTCCTCTTCTATTTTTTATCATGCCTTACAGCATTTCATCATTCCTGTTTACCTACTATCACTCCAATTTCTTCATTCTTCTTCTGTTCTTACGTTCTCCTTTATGCTCTTCTTTTTCCTTATTCCGACCATTCCTTCTCCCCCTCCTCTTTCTCCTTCACTACATATTTTCCTCCTCTATCCCCAGCGAATACACAATCGTGATAACCTCCAGTTGTCAATTACTGATCCAACTGATACTGAAGCAGCATGAAGCTACACCACTTGAGGGTTGTTGTGGCCTGATTGGTAACGTCTCTGTCTAGTGTTTGCCAGACAGGGGTTCGAGTCCTGCTATGACCCGTTAGTGCAATTAGTGTCTGCAACCTTACAATCCTTGTGAGCTAAGGTTGGGGGGTTTTGGGGGGGCCTATAGCCCTCCCTGGTCCTTGCTTGGCTGGAGAGGAGGCTTGGGCGCTGATCATATATATGGTCAGTCTCTGGGGCATTGTCCTGATTGCTAGGGCAATGTCACTATCCCTGGCCTCTGTCATTCATGATGGACCTTAAAACTTTTAAACAGATCGTATTTGCCAAATTGTCTTCAACTATTGGTGTCACCTCTCTCTCTCTCTCTCTCTCTCTCTCTCTCTCTCTCTCTCTCTCTCTCTCTCTCTCTCTCTCTCTCTCTACTAGCTACTCTTTAACAATTGTTTTGATTTGTACTGCTATTTGTGCTTCACTTTTATTTATGATCTTGTAAAATGTCAACAAAACGCAAAGAACGGTGTTCAACTGACTCAATTTAAGAACCCTCCAGAAATTATAACTTTTCATGGACCAATGAGTGTATTTTCAAGGAAGTTTTTATCCTAAATACATTTATGATAAAAGCACAGTTATTCGAAAATTTCCGTCAGAATCAAACGAATTTCTTCAGTTGATCAATAACTTCATTTATTGTTCATTTCCGTTTGATACGGCGCAATATACCCTCAGATAACTTAAATTTCCAGAATAGCGTTTTCGAAATCTCTTTGAACACCAGGCAAGAAGTCTTGTTTATTTTGAAGTTATTTGCGTCTGTTGATAATGCTAAATAAATTTCACGATTGGAATATAAGGAAGAAAGGGCGGGGATTTTCAGACTTATGAGTCTATCATCATCATCATCATCATCATCCTTCCTACGCCTATTGACGCAAAGAGCCTTTGTTAGATTTTGCCAGTCGTCTCTATCTTGAGATTTTGATTCAACATTTCTCCATTCACCATCTACTTCGCAGTTCATATTCCTCACGCCATGTAGGTCTGGGTATTCTAACTCTTCCAGTGCCCTGTGGAGCCCAGCTGAACGTTTGATGAACTAATCTCTCTTGGGAGTGCCAAGAACAGGACCAAACCATCTTCATTTATCCCTCATTATGATCTCATCCACATATGGCACTCGAGTAATCTCTCCTATAGTTTCATGTTTAATCCTGTCCTGCCATTTAACTCATATCGAAATCACAGATGCGAAATTGTATTTGTCAATGATTTTATAATATGGAAAAACTATACAACTGTAGCTAATGTAGTTGTTTGACATTGCTCATCTCATCTATATTTACAATTTGCGACAAGGGAAATTGATGCCTTATATTCAGCTTAATGACAGAGGGGTGAAAACTCTTGTGGTTTATTCTTCGAAGGCAGTGTTGTTTTTTCTTCTTCTTTTTCTTTGATCAACTTTTGTTGAGATTTCATTGTATACTATGCAATTCAGTAGAAAAATGATGAGAGAGAGAGAGAGAGAGAGAGAGAGAGAGAGAGAGAGAGAGAGAGAGAGAGAGAGAGAGAGACTTCTAATGAGTAGTCAGGTATTAATTACACAAACATTTCGAGCCATTTTAATAAGACTTTTTTTTTATTGAGATTTCTTGGTAGTTTTTGGCTGCATTTTGTTTGCTCATTTTTTCCCTTTTCATGAAATTCCTCAACTTGAAACTTTTGATAGAATATAATTCAAGTCTATGATATTCTTTCTCGTACTGTTAGTATCAGCTAAAAGAGTATGCAAGTTACAGGCTGCCTCATACCAAGTGGGGTTCAACCTTAAATGTGATTTGATTTCACTTGCGACGGGCCGAGAGAGGGTTGTGAACTCAAAGGCAGGATGCAATCAACTGAGTTGTTTATTAAGGAACACTCTCCTTTATATACAAAACCTCAAGGCAACAGGACATAACCTGTTCGAGAGACAGACAATATTACAGAGCAAAACCGGAGACATGATCATTCAGGTTCTTTTTAGTGCGAGGGAAGAGCGCAGATACAAGCATAATATATACAAAATAATTATGTACAATTGTGTGACACACGGTTGGTACACACTTAATGAATAAAACTGTTCTGTCATTCATCTCATTCCTCTTATGTTTTGCTCTTCAACAATAAGAAAAACTCTCAGCTATGTCCAGCTAGAGCCTTGAAATATTCCTGGAAGAAATCTAAGAAAAATATAAGACTTGATGAGAAATCAGTTGTTTGTTGTACTGTATTTTTGCCCCAGATTCGTAAAATTACGAATTGAAAGTTTTGTTTAAAAAAGGCGTCTATGATAAATATTGCAATGATTTGCTCAGACTAGATCAATCAGAAGCCAGTCATCACAACTACTGTAGTTTTATTATATATATGCTGTATTTTTCTTTTGCACCAGGGAATGTATAATTTGCAGTTGTAGCTGGTGTGTTTCTATTACAGCTGTTTTTTTTAATACTACTGTCTCTCTATTGTTGACCTGTATTCGCAAACTGAAAATGTTCAAATGTAGCTTAAGAATTCTTATATTTCTACCAATGTTATTAACGATTTCTTTATGCATTTTCCTAGTAGATTCGTTAACTTTTTTTTTATCTTTTTATTTAAAAAGTTGAATTACATTTTTTTGTAATCACAATATTTCCAGTATGATTACAGTCAATAGCATTTTTATATAAACATAAACCATCTGAACTAACAATTTATAAAATTACACATCTTAATTTTGATTTTTAGTTACTCAAAAACAATAATTTATGTACTTTTTATGAACATTCTTTAACTGATGGGTTTTAACTTTTGTTGATAAAAACGCACAATACAGTTACAGTACTTACATAGTTGTTCCCTGCTTCAGATGTGCCTTTGTCATAAATCCACAAAATTATAAATTTCTAGCTTTTATTAATCATAGCATCGAATAAAGCAACTTGCATCTTAAAGTGAAACTTTATAATCTGCATTTTTCTCCTGTAACCGTATAATTATATATTTCAAATACAACTCATTAGGATACACAAACTATTTTTCTTTTTAAACACGCCTATAAAAGGTTTAAATATCGTATACAAATCCACTTTTTCGTGCTGTAAATTCCATCTGGTCTTTCTGCTTTTTATTTTTTTATTTTTTTTTTTATTTTTTTTTTTTTTTGTATGGAGGAAAAAGTATGGGAGTTTTCTCCAAAACTTGACTCATCACTCCGTAAAAAACTTCTCTGCGTGACACCGAGTCATATGGCCTACAACAGGTCACGTGACTGATGAGTGGAAAAAAATGTGCTTTACATAAACCTTCCCTTTTTATAAACTGAGATTTCTCAAGTGTCGTAATATCGTGACAAACCGAACGAAAGCTATACACGCACGCACGCGTGATTTTCCGAGAAACAATTTGATTTTTTTAATGCTTTTTTTTGTTGTTGAAACATGAAATCCAACAGCTGTGGGTAAGCATACATAGGCATGTAATCATAAGATTTTCATTTCAGCTTAATTCGTCTTTTTTTTTTTTTTTTTTTTTTTTTTGGCAAAAGGTATATTATCACCAAAAGTGAAATTGTGTAGTTATATGCAGTCAATATACTATTTATGGTTTGTACCTAATGTTTGGGGATTCAGTGTTATGAAGCTTCATCTGTGGTGGATAACGGGGGAGGGTGGGCTGTGGCACCCTAGCAGTACCAGCCGAACTTGGTTGAGTCCCTTGTCAGGCTGGGAGGAACGTAGAGAGGAGAGGTCACCCCTTTTCTGTTTCATTTGTTTGATGTCGGCTACCCCCTAAAATTGGGGGAAGTGCCTTGGTATATGTATGTATGTATATTTGTATTCCTATATTTCAAAATGAATTACGTTCATGGCTCATGCAATTAAGGAAAACTTACATAATCTAAGTTTGAATAAACATATGTAATCAATTATCATACATTAGATACGACTGATGATTGATATCTGTCAGGAAGGTGTTATAAAAACATAAAAATTCTATAGACTCTGTTTGAAAACGACGCCAAGAAAAAAAACTACGAAGCCCAAAGGAATTAGATTTTGAATCATGAATTCAATCTGTTGATTATTTCTTTTTAATCGTGGCGTAAGAAATTACATAGACAAAGGACCACGCAGAGTCGGAACTAAAACACGTGTATCCATTTCTTAAATAACAGTGTACCTTTGAAATTACAAGGACGTAGATGGGCCAAGGTTTCATGGATTCTATTTTCTATTTTTTGCTGAATTCAAATTAGGTAGATTTCAAATCAAGCATCACGTCATGGAATGTTACTGAACCCGTTCATTAATTTCGAAAGTGATGTTGCACCTTCTCTAAACTGATGAAAACTGTAAATGTTTTGGTTTTCTCATTCGCTCTTGTAAAAATGAAGGACAATTCATCCATGGTTTTCTTAGAAAACTGAAAGTGCTAAAGCAAATTGACATTTTTCAGAGAAAATCTGATATATAAATAACGACTAAAATCACAGGGGATTACTTAAAACCGAACCGGCAAAGAACAACTCCGAATGTTATGACAAGCTCTGAACAAGCGAATCGAAAATGGAAACCTTGTTCAGGTAAACTTTATCCCTTTGTCTGTCAAAATTAGGCAAATAAAGAATGTATATTTTTTTTCTCCAGTGTAAAGTACCTTGCAATCGTGATGCACTTGAGTGTTTGATAGGAAAGGAATGACGTCAAGGTTGTGGTACTTTCATCTTTCCAGATGATTAAAAAATTAGGTCAGATTTGTGAATATTGGTCAGACTAACGCTTTCTTCTGTCTCCATGTTTGCTTGCCTGTCTTTTAAGAGATCCTGGAAGTTGGTCAAACTAAAGAATGTGAGTTAAACTTACGACTTTCTCTCTCCTCTCTCTCTCTCTCTCTCTCTCTCTCTCTCTCTCTCTCTCTCTCTCTCTCTCAGCTCCTCCAGGTAATTAAAAAAGTAGCACGTTCTTAGGGATATTAGTTAGATCAAAGCGTATCTCCCCTCAACTCTCTCTCTCTCTCTCTCTCTCCTCTCTCTCTCTCTGGATTCTAAATGGAGATTTTAAGGAATGTCAATCTCTCTCTCTGTCTGTCTGTCTGTCTGTCTCTCTCTCTCTCTCTCTCTCTCTCTCTCTCTCTCTCTCTCCTCCTCTCTCTCTCTCTCTGCATTCTAAATGGAGGTTTTAAGGAATATCAGTAGAATCTCTCTCTCTCTCTCTCTCTCTCTCTCTCTCTCTCTCTCTCTCATCCAAATCTGAAGATTGTAAAATTTCATAGGAAATGAATCAACATTGATCTATTTAGAAGTTCTCCTCTCGCTTTGCACAATGAAGAATACCATTGGCTCTGGATTCCTTTAATAATCTTTTAGAAAGTATGAAATGGATAAGTGTAAATGAAATATACTATTTAAGATACATTATCTCCGAGAGAGATAACATATCTTATTATAGATTGCTTATCCTGAAGGCTGGAATTCAAAGATAAGAAAGATACAGTAATTGATATTTTGCATATCTTTTGTCGTGGTTCTTTTGATTTCTTACGTAGCAGAAAACTTAATAGATATATTAAACAAATAACAATAACATATATGTAAGCTGGTTAGTGTTTGTTAGTATTTTGTTATACTGATATGTAAGGAAAATATTTTTGAACAGAAGAATGAATCTTTCTCTCTCTCTCTCTCTCTCTCTCTCTCCTCTCTCCTCTCTCTCTCTCCCCTCTCTCTCTCTCTCTCTCACACACACACAATCTGGCTATATTATCAATAAAATCTCTTCCAACATCAATCAATTGGAAAAGTAATTTGATTCGCCATTATATTAAATACAAAATCATGCAGAAAACATATTGCTTGAAAGAGTTTTTGGAATAACAATCAGATTCGCAATGGGGTACCAAACTATCCATCCAATAGAGAGAGAGAGAGAGAGAGAGAGGAGAGAGAGAGAGAGAGAGAGAGAGAGAGAGAGAGAACTTGGTTCTCATAAAAAATAATTTTAACGCTTTCTGGGCTTGTGATTCTGTGTGTGAGAGAGAGAGAGAGAGAGAGAGAGAGAGAGAGGAGAGAGAGAGAGAGAGAGAGAGAGAGAGAGAGAGAGAGAACTTGATTCTCATAGAAAAATAATTCTTACGCTTTTCGGGCTTGTGATTGTGAGAGAGAGAGAGAGAGAGAGAAGAGAGAGAGAGAGAGAGAGAGAGAGAGAGAGAGAGAGAGAGATCTGAAACTCAGGTTTATGAGCTAAAATGAATGTAAGGGAAATTGAAACGCATATGCGTGCGCGCGAGCAAGCATACGCAAACTTGTATGATAATACTTGAGATCAGCTTGCATTGCAGTTAACAAGTAACGGTTGTTGAGAATATTTGCATTTACATTACTTGTCATATGTTTCTTTTATTTTCCCTTGTGCACCTTGGCTGAGAAGGCTTAGGTATTCCCATGGATACATGTTTACTTGAGAGAGAGAGAGAGAGAGAGAGAGAGAGAGAGAGAGAGAGAGAGAGAGAGAGAGAGAGAGAGAGAGAGAGAACTTGGTTCTCATAAAAAATAATTTTTACGCTTTCCGGGCTTGTGATTCTGTGTGAGAGAGAGAGAGAGAGAGAGAGAGAGAGAGAGAGAGAGAGAGAGAGAGGAGAGGGAGAGAGAGAGAGAGAGAAAGAATTTTATTCTCATAAAAAAAATAATTCTTATGCTTTTCGGGCTTGTGATTGTGTGTTTGTGTGTGTGTGTGTGTGTGTGTGTGTGAGAGAGAGAGAGAGAGAGAGAGAGAGAGATGAGAGAGAGGAGAGGAGAGAGAGAGAGAGAGAGAGAGAGAGAACTTGATTCTCATAAAAAAGTAATTCTTACGCTTTTCGGGCTTGTGATTGTGTGGTGTGTGTGTGTGTGTGTGTGTGTGTGAGAGAGAGAGAGAGAGAGCGAGAGAGAGAGAGAGAGAGAGAGAGAGAGAGAGAGAGAGAGAACTTGATTCTCATAAAAAAGTAATTCTTACGCTTTTCGGGCTTGTGATTGTGTGTGGTGTGTGTGTGTGTGTGTGTGTGTGTGAGAGAGAGAGAGAGAGAGAGAGAGAGGAGAGAGAGAGAGAGAGAGAGAGAGATTTATTCTAAAAAAAAATCATTATAATATGAATTTGCCATTTTGAAATTTCACCATCTGAATTTAAGGATTCTATTATTCATATTGTTTTAAATGCACGACATTAATTTGCTCATATTCTAGCCACACCAGCCTCTTTCTAAAACCTGACCTTTGGAACAAGAATAACTAAAAAATTTGTACAATCTTCTTCAATCTTAAGTTTTTTTTCGTAAAATGTTCTCTGGCAATATATTTGCGATGTAATGAAAGTCTACCACATGATGATAACGGAAGCAAACCTTCTTTTTTATTCGTATATTTTTCACTATTCTAATTCTACATTTTACATTAAAGTTATATTAAAAACTAAATATAACAATTCAAATAGATTTTTCGAATTGAGCCCAAAATTGGAAAATTTAAATGTTTTCGAATTGGTAGTGATGAATGGTTTCCAGATATTTAATGTTAAAGTTTTCTCTGATCTCCCCCTAACTTCATCAAACAATTTTTAATAGCTGTGTTAATTTCTTACTTACAGAAGGAGACAGAAAGAGATTAACGAACGTAAATGCCACATACCATTCATGTGTATTCAGTCTCCACACTTCAGTTCCTTAAAGGAGAATTGACTCAGCAATTCTTTCATACACTCCCACCTTGCCTTTCATAGAAAATATAAGTCTCATCCTAATCTCTTTTACATAACTTATCGAGCATAGAAGAAGAAGAAGAAGGAGAAGAAGAATAAGAAGAAGACGAAAAGGACAAACAAGTCCAGATTATGACGTTGCTGCCTCTCTTAGAGAAGAAGAAGAAGAAGAAGAAGAAGAAGAAGAAGATGAAGAATAAGAAAAAGAAGACGAAAAGGACAAACAAGTCCAGATTATGATGTTGCTGCCTCTCATAGAGAAGAAGAAGAAGAAGAAGAAGAAGAAGAAGAAGATGATGATGATAATGATGACGAAAAATACAACAAGTCCAAATTATATAGGCTAGTTCCTGCTTATCTTAAAGAAGAAGAAGAAGAAGAAGAAGAAGAAGAAGAAAAGGACAAACCAGTCCAGATTATGACGTTGCTGCCTCTCTTAGAGAAGATGAAGATGATGATGATGACGAAAAATACAAGTCCAAATTACATAGGCTAGTTCCTGCTTATCTTAAAGAAGAAGAAGAAGAAGAAGAAGAAGAAGAAAAGGACAAACCAGTCCAGATTATGACGTTGCTGCCTCTCATAGAGAAGAAGAAGAAGAAGAAGAAGAAGAAGAAGAAGAAGAAGAAGTGATGATGATAATGATGACGAAAAATACAACAAGTCCAAATTATATAGGCTAGTTCCTGCTTATCTTAAAGAAGAAGAAGAAGAAGAAGAAGAAGAAG
Organism: Palaemon carinicauda; assembly: GCF_036898095.1. NCBI lineage: Eukaryota > Metazoa > Arthropoda > Malacostraca > Decapoda > Palaemonidae > Palaemon > Palaemon carinicauda. Next base: position 53,892,616 of record NC_090763.1, read on the forward strand.
AAAAGGACAAACCAGTCCAGATTATGACGTTGCTGCCTCTCATAGAGAAGAAGAAGAAGAAGAAGAAGAAGAAGAAGAAGAAGAAAAGGATAAACCAGTCCTTAGAGAAGATGAAGATGATGATGATGACGAAAAATACAAGTCCAAATTACATAGGCTAGTTCCTGCTTATCTTAAAGAAGAAGAAGAAGAAGAAGAAGAAGAAGGAGGAGGAGGAGGAGAAAGAAGAAGAAGAAGAAAAAAGAAGATGACGAAAAATACAACAAGTCCAAATTATATAGGCTAGTTCCTGCTTATCTTAAAGGAGAAGAAGAAGAAGAAGAAGAAGAAGAAAGAAGAAGAAGAAGAAAGAAGAAGAAGATGACGAAAAATACAACAAGTCCAAATTATATAGGATAGTTCCTGCTTATCTTAAAAAAGAAGAAGAAGAAAAAGATGACGAAAAATACAAGTCCAAATTATATAGGCTAGTTCCTGCTTATCTTAAAGAAGAAGAAGAAGAAGAAGAAGAAGAACAACAACAACAACAACAACAACAACAACAACAATAACAACAACAAGGGATGTTTCGTGAACGATAATTGGAAACTGGCCAGCATCCCAACTGCATCCGAGTGTACCAAAGAATATGAAATAGATCTATGAATATTGAGTCATCAAACCAGACACTGGGGCCGAGGAGGCCAATTAGGGACTAGTTGCAACTAGGAGAAATCCCAGCAATTGCCCTGGGAAGTAAAAGTATAAAAAAAAGAGGTTGGGCAGCTCGAAGTAAAAAAAAGGTATGTGAGAATGGAGGTAAAGTAGAAGGCTGTAAATTGAGTATGGTTAGGTTTATTCGTTTTCGTGTCCTATTAGATGGTCCCTAATTTCCCATTGTTTGTTTATAAGCATCTGGATATGTGGGAAATCTCCTCTATAGCCTCTTTGGAGAAATTTATGGACGGAGGAAGAAAAAGGAAAACTTCGGGAAGTTTACTCGAATTTTACTTCAATTCTTTTTTTTTATATGTGCCATCTCTGGTTTAACTTCATTTGAATACATAAATTAATTATAAATTTCTTTCTTTTCTTATTTAGTTCCTTATTTACTTTCCCTTCATTGAAACAGAATTCATATGCCTAATGCTGGAACACATCACAAAATATTACCTCAAAGAAATTACAAGAAAACTCTTCCCCTAGAATGTATCAGAATAGATATTCTTATCCATATAATTCTAATGTTTCTACGATTAATTGTAATAAAATTATAGTATTTAGAATTCTCGTTTTTCATAAACTTTCTGACTACTACTACTACTACTACTACTACTACTACTACTACTACTACTACTTCCTCTCTTCTGCTTTTGAATCACCTATCAGAAAGTTGCTTGGTAAAGATCTAATAGACAGGCCATGAAAATTAAAAATAAATTTATGCAAGCTG
>NC_090763.1:53902649-53912649 GCF_036898095.1 Palaemon carinicauda
GGCGTGATGTAACGTTGGTTATAATTTTCAGGAAGGATCTGCCACCAAAGGGGAGCTTCTAATTGTGTATTTGCTCTGTATTTTAATAGTAATTGGAAGTATGTTACCAAAGGTATTTTAGGACAGCATCTCATGAGGCTGATCTTGATAGTACTTACACGATTTCAATTCCACCAACGTTATAAGAGTTATGACAGTTGGACATTATCTCTCTCTCTCTCTCTCTCTCTCTCTCTCTCTCTCTCATAGCAACGCAGAGGCCTATCAAGTTGCGTTGCAATGCACAGTGTATTGAATTATATGCAATGTATTTATCTCATAATAAGATCAATAAACAATGTATAATAATTGCAATAATATGATAATGATTATCCATGGGAAATTACTTGATCGATACTCGGTACAAAAATCAAACAGATAACATTAGGTAATAAGTAAATATAATGAAATCTTCAGGGCTCTTATTAAGAGAAACAGAAAAGAACATAGAATAGTGTTTATGAAAATAATTCCATAGTTATAAGAGATAACTGTTCGTCATAATAATATTATGTGAAAAATAATTTATTTCATGATCAGTGTCAAGATAAAAAAAAAAAAAATATATCTTGAGTAACTAAACTATAGTCCATTTGGACAAGATAATTCTAACCAATTAGCGACTAGGAAACTTTTCCGAGCTAAAAGGTCACCGTTGCGAATCGGTGCAAATATGACTCGCTAAAAGAAATGGACTATAGTGTATAATAGTAACATAATAAAAGTCAGACTTAAAGGTAGCTAATTCTGAATATGAGTCTAAAAACAAGCATCCAGTTTATTACTTTAACATTCCAGATTTAATGGGTAATTATACAAAATAAGTAGTTTTGTGACTATTTTTTTTGGTGGGTCTGGAAGAGAAAAGAATGGAATGCTTAAGTATTTTTATTATGTTTCAAGGTTTAGTCTTCTACAAACTCGTGTTGAACTTTGGAAAGTATTTGAGACCATAAAAGTTGCCTTATATGGTATGTGTGCACGTGGGAATGGTTAAATAGTAACGAGAAGGCGTAGGTCGGAGGTAAAATCCTGGATTACATATTGCGAGTTTCATAGCCTCAAATGTTATTTTGTACAAATCCTTTGAAATCCTTTTACAGTAACTGAAGCTAACTAGGATACTTGACATTTGAGGGGTCCGGGGAGATGGGTGTAGTGTAGGGACAGGGAAGACAAGGGAGGAAGGTAGAGGGTTTATATACTGTCTCTGGAAGAGTCCTGGAAAACCTTGAATGATACTTGAGGTTATTCCTGTTACTTGGCATTTGGAATGAGGGTAGACGTGGTTGAGGGGGAGAGGATGTATGTAAAGTAGACTTTGTCTTGTTTTTAAGTCACGTGGAACTTATGTTGTACCGGAAGAAACATTGAAAGTATCTGAGGAAACTTTGGCAGTACATGAAGAAACTTTGATAGTATCTGAAGAAACTTTGGCAGTACACGAAGAAACTTTGAAAGTATCTGAAGAAACTTTGATAGTATCTGAAGAAAATTTGAAAGTATCTGAAGAAACTTTGGCAGTACATGAAGAAACTTTGAAAGTATCTGTAGAAACTTTGGCAGCCCCTGAAGAAACTTTGATAATATCTGAAGAAACTTTGGCAGTACATGAAGAAACATTGATAGTATCTGAAGAAATTTTGACAGTACATGAAGAAACTTTGATAGTATCTGAAGAAATTTGCAGTACATGAAGAAACTTTGATAGTATCTGAAGAAACTTTGGCACTACATGATGAAACTTTGATAGTATCTGAAGAACTTTGGCAGTACATGAAGAAACTTTGATAGTATCTGAAGAAACTTTGGCAGTGCATGAGGAAACTTTGATATTATCTGAAAAACCTTGGCAGCACTTGAAGAAACTTTGATAGTATCTGAAGAAATTTTGACAGTATCTGAAGAAACTTTGGCCGTATCTGAGGAAACATGATAGTGTCTTTTGAAAATTTGAAAGCATTAGAAGAAACTTTGACAGTATCTGTATTACATATTTTCTTGGTAGTTAGCTTAACGAAAGACAGTTAAGCGAGAAAGCTGAACGATTAATGGCAATGTTCAGATTCGGTATTTCGTGCCTAACCTAATGGGGCAACACGCAGGCGTACTTGCAAAAAAAAAAAAAGAAAAAAAAAAAACCTAATTATTATCAATTAATCTTGAGACTTAAGGCTATGTGAGTTTTTATGTTTAGTCATTCAAACAATAAGGTTATGGTGGCCTGTTGGTAACATCCCTGACTGGTGATTGCCAGACTTAGGAGTTCGAGTCTCGCTCAAACTCGTTAGTTCCTTTGGTCGCTGCAACCTCACCCTCCTTGTGAGCTAAGGATGGGGGGTTTTGGGGGAGCTTATAGGTCTATCCGCTGTCATCAGCAGGCATTGCCTAGCCCTCCTTGGTCCTAGCTTGGGTGGAGAGCGGGCTTGGGTGCTGATCATATGCATATATGGTCAGTCTCTAGGGCATTGTCCTGCTTGATAGGACAATGTCACTGTCCCTTGCCTCTGCGACCCTTTAAACCTTTAAACTGTCCAAATTGGTATTGGATTGTAGGCAAATTCGGACATCATGATTAGTAAATTGTCATTGATTTCCATTTAACTTAATTGGTGATATAATTAGTTAACTGTTTTGAGTTGCAACCGTAGTTGATATTAGCATATGGCTAGCATAAACATATAGTTCCACATCATATATATATATATATATATACACACACACACACACATATATATATATATATATCTGTCTATCTATCTATCTATATTGTATATACATATAAATATAAGTATACATACATATATATATATATATATATATCAAATATAACTGTAATCTAACAATTTAATGTTTCTTTATACATCTATCTATCTATCTATCTATACATACATATATATATATATATACATACATATATATATATATATATATATACATATATCTATCTATGTATCTATACATATATATATATATACATACATATATATATATATATATATATTGCGTGTATGTACAAGTGCATTTGTTTGTATTTGAGTAAGTGAGTGTGACTCTTACAACTGAAAGAGAGATGGGTAAAAATAACTAGACACAGAAGACAATGCGATGTACTACAAGACAAGAGGTTGAAAGGTTATCTATGCACACAATACACACATAACAAACGGAATCACAGGGAATACATCAGGACTGAATAACCTCTTGAGATACTATCCAGAGGTTCTGTTGGTTACTATTAGGATATTTTACAAAGCAGAAATGGTTTCAAAAGATTAGAACTGGAACATTCACTTTCTCTCTCTCTCTCTCTCTCTCTCTCTCTCTCAGTATATATATATATATATATATATAAATATATATATATATATATATATGCTGTATATATACACACAGATATATATATATATATATATATATGTATATATACATATGTATATATATGTATATATGTATATGTATATATATATATATATATATATACTGTATATATATATATATATATTTATATATATATATATATATATATATATTATTTTTGTGTAGAATTGTTTCGACTTTAGTGATGTAGGTTCAAATCCTAACCCTGACCGAAACGCTTATCATAAAAAGAATTTCTCACAGGACCTTCACTCCTTGGGTTAAAATAATTCCATATTCAATTCCATTTGAAGCATAATACGTGCATTTATGAAAGTCATGTTTGTTAGTGTCAAAACTATCATATACAGTAACATGTTACAAACTCAACAAAGAGCCGTCATGATGAGATGAGTTGATTTCGAGTTTAAGTACAAATACCTGAATTAAACAGTGATTTGAAATGAACACACACACATACATATATATATATATATATATATATGTATATATATATATATATATATATAAAACCAGGCACTTGCTCTTTGTTATAAAGGGGAGATGGTGTGTAATTAGTAATTTACAGGAAGTAACACCGATGCTTAATTACGGGAGTTTAGACATGGTTTCAGCATAGTTTCAATACTGTACAGCATATTTTAATAAGAAAATGCTTATATAGAAAAAAGAGAGTGAGAGGAGGAAAAATAATGCGGTGGTAATTTTGCTATCAAAATGAACTTTTTATCTAATACTGATTAAATTAGTTTTTTTGTTGGGTGTGAGGGTGGGGGGTTTAAACAGAGATGCCATAACCCAGGCACGGGTGTGCGGCTTGCTGCCCCATCCTCAAACATCAGTTGGTAACACATGAAGTAATTCTTCTAAAGTAAATAGTCGCTTAATATTTATTATTAATTATTTGTCGCCCTAATTTCTTCTTTACCAAATATGCGTAAATAAGTTCTTAATTGTTCAATGGCTACTTTCCTCTTAGTAAGGGTAGAAGAAACTCTTTAGCTATGGTAAGCAGCTCTTCTAGGAGAAGGACACTGCAAAATGAAACCATTGTTCTCTAATCTTGGGTAGTGCCTTAGCCTCTGCACCATGGTCTTTCATTGTCTTGGGGTGGAGTTCTCTTGCTTGAGGGTACACTCGGGCACACTATTCTATCTTATTTCTCTTTCTCTTGTTTTTTTTAAAGCGTTTATAGTCTATATATGAAAGATCTATTTTAATGTTGTTATTGTTCTTAAAATATTCAATTTCAGTAGTTAATTACTTCTCTTGTAAGCTCTTTATTTCCTTTCCTCACTGGGCTATTTTCCTTGTTGGAGCCCTTGGACTTCTAGCATTTTGCTTTTTTATTTAAGGGTGTAGCTTAGCAAGTAATAATAAAATAATAATAATAATAATAATAATAATAATAATAATAATAATAATAATAATAATAATAATAATGTTCCCGAGTAATTGAAACATTTCCTATACTTGATGTGGCATACATAAAACATCTTGGGAAGGTACGTTTCATTCAAAAGAATTCAAAATCCCTCTTGTTTACACATACCAGCACACGAAGCCAGATATTCCATCGTATGTAAACACAACCAGAATTGAATAATGTATCGAGTTTATATGTGAAGACAAGACGATACATGAGAAAGATACATGTCAGGTCATTAATGGCAATTTTACGACTTCTATTGCTGTGTACATGAGTATTCCATCCGAAGAATTCTAATAGTTAAATAATGTTGATATTAGAAATTGAATTTCGAATATATTTAAGCCATAAACCTGGGTAAAATTCACAATTTAAAACATGATTATTTTACGAGTACAATTCAAAATGTTGATATAAGAAATTAAATTTCAAATATATTTAAGCCATAAACCTTGGGTAAAATTCACAATTTAAAACACGATTATTTTACGAGTACAATTCAAAATGTTGATATTAGAAATTGAATTTCGAATATCTTTAAACCATTTAAAACACAAATATTTTCTTTGTACAGTTCAAACGGCAATCACTTCATATTTATGGTTATTATTTCGATATTTTTTCATCGTGATGAATGAAGAGACTTTAAAAGAAACAGAAAATAACAACCATAGATCAGGTATCAGGATCCTTTGTGCTCCGAATGATAGAATCTAATGATCGAGAGATTTAAAACACGAATATTTTCCCAGTACAGTTCAAGCGTGAATGCCTATATATCTATGATTAATCTACCGATATTTTTTTTCCTACCATTTACGACCAAGAAAGACCTGCTTTATCCTCCTTCCCCCCCCCCCCTCCGAAGTTATAAATGTTAAAATCTACTGATCGAAAGATTGTCACTCAAAACACGAATATTTTCCAAGTACAGCTCAAGCGTGAATCCCTATATATTTATGAATAATCTACCGATATTTTTTACTACATTACGATCAAGGAAGACCTCCTCCCCCCCCACTCCCTCCCCCCTGCCCCTTCCCCCCCTTCTCCCTCCCTCCCTCCTGCCCCTTCCCCCCTTCTCCCTGCCCCTCCCTCCTGCCCCTTCCCCCCTTCTCCCCGCCCCTCCCCCCTACCCCTTCCCCCCTTCTCCCCCGCCCCTCCCCCCTGCCCCTTCCCCCCTTCTCCCCCCTGCCCCTTCCCCCCTTCTCCCCGCCCCTCCCCCCTGCCCCTTCCCCCCCTTCTCCCCCCCTCCCCCCTGCCCCTTTCCCCCTTCTCCCCCCTCCCCCCTCCCCCGCCCCCCCTTCCCCCCTCCCCCCAAGCATAAACATCGAACGCAAAGAGCCGAGCGAATCCTCACCGATTCAATTCCCTTCGCATCGCCATCTCCGAATGCGAATAACGTGACATTTAAATTTTCCGCGGACGATTTCGTGATTCGCCACATCATCGTTGGAGAGGAGGAGGTCACACACAGCCCATTTTAAATGCACGTTCGACGTCCGGGAAACGGGCTGCGGGTTGCGGGGTTAATGATGAAGAGGCGTCACGCCCTAGGATGCATCCTGCGGGAATCCATAGGATATTCTTTAACGGGCTAAGGGAACGAGCCGTTCGTGCTATTGGTCAATATTGAGGACGTGCGTGAAGCCTATGGCCAAGATTGCCTCTCGTGGCATTTAGGGGGCTTGTTTTACATGACGTGGTGAAAGGGTATGTGTATCACCATGATCAGTAAAGCTGTACTAGTCAGGGCTATCTATACTAGGTTGGTTTGCAGTGAATGATCAGAAAAAAGTCTTCCACCATCACCAATCTGAAGTTGGTAAGCGTGGTGCCTCTTGTGGCATTTAAGGGCTTATTTTACTTAACGTGGTGAAAAGGGTTTGTGTAACACCATGATCAGTAAAGCTGTACTAGTCAGGATTATCCGTACTAGATTGTTTTGCTGTGAACGATCAGATAAAAGTCTTCCACCATCACCAATCTCCAGTGGCCCAGCGTGGTGATGAAAACTGTTCTAACCCCAGACGTGAATGACATGTCTGAGGCCTTTGTCATGCAGTGGACTAGAAATGGCTGTATTTGTTGTTATTGTTGTTGTTTACTTATGTTAATCTTGATCTTTCGTTCAAGTGATTAATCTTTGTTGTTGGTCATTTGCAATTTAAGATTTTCATAACATTCAATTTTCTATGCCAGTTTATGAATTCTGCTCCTCTCAAAATTTTACGTTTTCAAAATAAAACTAGCAAGGTTTAAAAGTCTTAGTTTTATTATTAATTGAATAGAAATTACTTGCATAATCTATATTATGACATCCATAGCAATGGTTTGTAGAATTGTCAAACGACGTTATCACGACACTAATATAGCAATGGTTTAAAATCCCTATACTTATACTTTCATTAAAACAGACACAAAACGAATAATCAGTTTAATACTGTAATAATGATTCTAAGAGAGAGAGAGAGAGAGAGAGAGAGAGAGAGAGAGAGAGAGAGAGTTGTATATGTATTGTGCCTCTGCATTTTGGGGGGGGGGGGAATTCAGTATGTTTTAATGGCCCCATCACTCATTCAGTCTAAATACTCCTTCAGTCAACAGTTGACTGAAAATATGTTGTAGAAAGATTATAGCTCTACGAAGGGAAATTTACTGGAGAGGATATTGAAATTTGATGAGAATTTTAGGGCCAAAGAGAAGTTTTAGGGAAAAATTTTATTGATATGAGAATATAAAAAAGAAAAAGACGCAGAAAACAATACCTCTTCAAGCCATTTAACATTAATAAAGAAACGCGTGAAATAAAATTAAATAAAAACAAAAATGAGAGGGTAAGGAATGCTGGATATCTTACTGAATGGGACGAAATGTTTGTCACTTTATTTTTCTTTATTTCTTTTTATTCATTTCTCTTTGTCGCAACGATTATAGTGCTACTAATGTATCGAGCCCGGGGACTCAAATCTCATACCACTGTCCTATATATAACTATAAAGAAATAATGTAACTTATTCCAAGATTCGCAAAGGTACTGTACGTATAAAATCTCTTGAATAGGAATAAATTGTACCAACCTTCTCTTTCATATCATAGGAATTTTTAAAGTATGGATACAATAGTACAATTTTACAATGTGATGTCTTCTTTCCCACCATTACCCTACATTGAGGGTCGTGGACTGATGCAATGGCTTCAGGTATGGCTTATAATTTGGTAGAGGGGTTTTACGATCGCATGCCCTTGTAGTCATCAATAACATTTATTGACGGTGGGCCTAATCTTTGACTATACTCAATTTTATTTTAATGAGGTGCAGTTGCAGCTACTATCAGCGGTGCCCTTTTAGCTCGAAAAAGTGTGCTGATTGCTGATTGGTTAGAGTCATCTTGTCCAACCAATCAACGATCAGGAAACTTTTCCGAGCTAAAAGGGAACCCCTGCGAGTCGGTGCAAATCTGTCTCACTAAAAAGAATTGACTATAGATAGCCTAACTGCAAGGCAGCACTTTCCACAGTTATTGACAGTAAGTCTTAGCCTTTTGCTAAAAAGCAAGACTACAAGACAGCAGCTGTCCTTTTAGTCGCCTTCTACGACACGCATGGCGTACGGTGGTGGTACTCTTACACCCCTACCACTGGGGAGAGTGCAATTACATTACATTATAGTGCAATATAATGTATTGAAATTTAAAAAGGGCTTTTTAAAGGTTGCTCATGAATGGCAGAGACAAGGATAGCGACATTGCCCTATCAAGCAGGACAATGTCCTAGAGACTGACCATATATACATATGATCAGCACCTAAGCTAAGACCAAAGAGGGCCAGGCTGATGACTCAGCAGATAGACCTATAGGCTTCCCAAAACCCTCCAGCCTTAGCTCACAAGGATGGTGAGGTTGCAAAAACCAAAGGAACTAACGAGTTTGAGCAGGACTCGAACCCCAGTCGGGCGATAACCAGTCAAGGACTTTACCAACAGGCCACCACAACCCGATGCATGCAGAGTAATTACATAAATATTTGTAGAGCAATCAATTATATTACAAAACATACAGTTTTTCGAAGGCCATCAAGATGCTAACGTTCGTTTGTTTAAGAACGCCTTGCCTATAGCAAGATCCGGGCTCTTGCACAAGGGCAGCCCGTAAGGCTAACTTGCTCAGTGAGACAGTTTCAATAGGTTAGGTCTTCGTTTATTGAAAGTTTAAGAGTTATAAAACTTGGTTAAATCTATGAAGCCCTTCCACCATCTTCCCAGCTGCTAGTTTTATTCCTTATCTGGATAGCTTTTCTTTGTGTTATATAGTTATAGTAATTGTAATGATTTACTATTGTTTCCTTTACTTAAATCATCTTTATTTATATAAAAGTTAACACATTTGTGAAATTCTTAGCCAATTGATGACTTTCATTTTTCCCTTACTATATAGATACTAGTGTACGCAACCCGTCAAAAATGACGGCTAAATACTTAGACAGATATGCATACATACACACACACTCCTCTCACCAGGGTATGGGTACTCTCATTCTGCCCTCTCGAGGGACGGGGAAAGCTGAGCGTGCCCGAAAAGAAATATATATATATATATATATATATATATATGTATATATATATATATATATATATGTATATATATACATAGTATATATGTGTATATATAAATATATATATATATATATATATATATACAGTATATATGTGTATACATATACTGTATATACATATATATACGTGTATATATATGGATATATGTATATATATATATACTGTATATATCCATATATACATATATGTATATATATATATATATATATATATAAATATATATACTGTATATACATATAGTCAGACACTCAATCTTCAATATATAGGGGAGACAAAATTTGCATTATTCATTCATCGTTTCAGCTCATTACCATTTCCACCGTAGTTATAATAATAAACAGACGCAACGCTTTTTACTCCTTTCCTCCCAAGTCATCTTCTCAACCACCAAAAAAGTCTAAAGTCACGTTTTCGATCTTTACGACCATCTATGGAGATAAGGAGGTCACCCGTATTTCCCCAAATCCGTGGCGCCCACGCCCGCCCAAACACGAGTAAAAGGATATCCCGCTCCTTTCACCCCCATACGCCCGTC
>NC_090763.1:53917649-53940149 GCF_036898095.1 Palaemon carinicauda
CTCAGTCTGGCGGTCACCAGTCAGGGACGTTACCAAATTGGCCACCACAACAGTATTGAAGCTACTTCTTCCAATTTCTTAGAAATAGGTCATATTTATGCAATAAGATTACGTAGTAAGGAACAATAGTTAATTAGAAAGGGAAATATATATCGCTACCTCATTGTAAGAGGGTCGTAACTCCAAATTCCTGATTTTTCAGGAGACGCATTTGAAAGTTGCTAAGTCCTATTAATTTGATCATGTTTCACAATCTTCTTAGTGCCATCTCTCGGCCGCTAATTCACCTAGATTTACGACTCTTTTACCAAAAGATGCAGAATCAATTCGGCAATCTTGTACACCATATAACTCAAAACTAGCAAATTTGGAGTTACGACCCTCTTGCAATGAGGTAGCGATATGCATTCATGGGGTGCCTTGTTAATGCGGCAAGCCTCCTACATACTTCAAGAGAGTAATTACTGACACTTACAGAGTCTTTCTGTAGGTCTCGGTAATTACTCAAGAATTTTTGGATACGTTCCACAGAGCGCCCTCCACCCACGCCCACAAAAAAACATATATCATTAATGAAGATACATGTTTACATTCACCATCCGTATGTGGGTTGTACATTAGCTACGTACTTTTGAATCTTATTTCCAATGCCATCATTTTCAGTTGAATCGGTGGTGGTGTGTGTGGTAACGTCCTTGGCTGGTGATCGCCAGACTAGGGTTCGATTCCCGCTCAAGTTCGTTAGTTCCTTTGGTCACTGAAACCTTACCATCCTTAGGAGCTAAGGTTGGGGGCTTTGGAGGAGCCTATGGGTCTATCTGCTGAGTCATCAGCAGCCATTGCCTGGCCCTCCTTGTTCCTAGCTTGAGTGGAGAGGGGGCTTAAACGCTGAGTAAGGCATTGTCCTGCTTGATAAGGCAATGTCAGTAGGGTAAATGGCACGTTTTCGATCCATAAGGACCAGTTCAAATCAGAATCGATCCATAAGGGTGGGCCCCCCCCCCCCAACCTAACTCATTGGCTATCTTTAACCTCAATCCAGCCCCTTCCCTTAACCCCATTGGCTAACCTATTCCAACCTAACCTAACCTAACCTAACCTAACCATTCAATCTTAAGCCTAACCTAACCTAACTAATTAATCTTAAGCCTAACCTAGCCTAACCTAACCTAACCTAACCCATCAAGTGAGTGAATTAATACCTAACTACGAGTCTATCATTCAATCTTAAATAGTTATTATGAAAATTATTAAAGTTATCGATATATTTTGAAATTATTGTTTATAAAATTATTACAATACTCATTATTATCATTATTGATTAAATCGGGGGAATTCAAGATTTGTATAGCTGGTGGGCATTATATTATTTTGTATTACCTGGAATATATATTTTAGGTTGAAACTTCTTGTTAACAATAAACAACTGTTAAGACTAATGTCTATCCTTGAACAACCCAGTACAATAATAATAATAATAATAATAATAATAATAATGATAATAATAATAATAATAATAATAATGATAATGATAATAATAATAATAATAATAATGATAATAATAATAATAATAATAATAATAATAATAACAATAATAATAATAATAATAATAATAATACGATAATAATAATAATAATAATAATAATAATAATAATAATAATAATAATAATACGAGTCCATCATTCAAACTTAATAGTTATTATGGAAATTATTAAATTTATCGTTATGTTTTGAAATTATTGTTAATAAAATTATTACAATATTCATTATTATTATCAGTAGTAGTAGTAGTGTTGGTAAATTTATTTTCCTATCCTATTGAACAACCCAGTACAACAATAATAATAATAATAATAATAATAATAATAATAATAATAATAATAATAATAATAATAATAATGATAATAATAATAATAATAATAATGATAATAATAATAATAATAATAATACGAGTCCATCATTCAAACTTAAATAGTTATTATGGAAATTATTAAATTTATCGTTATGTTTTGAAATTATTGTTAATAAAATGATTACAATATTCATTATCATTATTATTATTATTATTATTATTATTATTATTATTATTATTATTATTATTATTATTATATTATTATAATTATTATTATTATTATTATTATTATTATTATTAGTTTCTTTGGTACGATAACATCTGAATAAACAGATGTAGGAATATTCGTCCTCCTGACAATGTGTCATCTTTCTCCTCAGGATGATAAGCCACGATACTTGAGACGATAACACCTGAATAAACAGATCTACGATTTGTCATCTTTCTCGTGAGGATGATAAGGTCTCGCATACGAAATGTTGTAGGAATGCTTGTAATATCATAACCCTGCGCGGTTCCTGAGGTGTGTCATAGATAGAGATATATCTTGTGATCTAATATCATAACCCTGTGCGGTTCCTGAGGTGTGTCATAGATAGAGAGATATCTGGTTGTCTGTTATCTTTCTGCCGGTCAATGCCCACACTTATCCTGGAAGCCTTCTGCTGATGGTGTTATTAAAATCTCAGCGACTCTCGCGTGAAGCAGTTGCGTCTAATTCAGTGCTTCCAGCAAAAATCTCATTTCGTCCAAGTTATGACTGAACCTCATCGGAACCGAAAAGGAATCCTCCACATGTATGACGTTCGCCCCCTCCCAACTTCTCTTATAAGACGTAAGTATCTACACAATTTTTAACCTCTTTCAATTTGGAAAAGTATATATACGACGATTATCAATTTTTAACCTCTTTCAATCTGGAAAAGTATATATAAGATTATCAATTTTTAACCTCTTTCAATCTGGAAAAGTTTATATATGTCGATTATCAATTTTTAACCTCTTTTAATCTGGAAAAGTATATATATGACGATTATAAATTTTTAACCTCTTTTAATCTGGAAAAGTATATATATGACGATTATCAATTTTTAACCTCTTTCAATCTGGAAAAGTATATATATGACGATTATCAATTTTTAACCTCTTTCAATTGGAAATGTTTATATATGACAATTATCAATTTTTAACCTCTTTCAATCTGGAAAAGTATATATATGACGATTATCAGTTTTTAACCTCTTTCAATCTGGAAAAGTATATATATATGACGATTATCAATTTTAACCTCTTTCAATCTGGAAAAGTATATATATGACGATTAATCAATTTTTAACCTCTTTCAATCTGGAAAAGTATATATATATGACGATTATCAATTTTTAACCTCTTTCAATCTGGAAAAGTATATATATGACGATTAATTAATTTTAACCTCTTTCAATCTGGAAAAGTATATATATGACGATTATCAATTTTAACCTCTTTTAATCTGGAAAAGTATATATATGACAATAATTAATTTTTAACATCTTTCAATTTAGAAAAGTTTATATATGACGATTATCAGTTTTTAACCTCTTTCAATCTGGAAAAGTATATATATGACGATTATCAATTATTAACCTCTTTCAATCTGGAAAAGTATATATATGACGATTATCAATTTTAACCTCTTTCAATCTGGAAAAGTATATATATGACGATTATCAATTTCTAACCTTTTTCAGTCTGGAAAAGTATATATATGACGATTATAAATTTTTAACCTCTTTTAATCTGGAAAAGTATATATATGACAATAATTAATTTTTAACCTCTTTCAATCTGGAAAAGTATATATACGACGATTATCAATTTTTAACCTCTTTCAATCTGGAAAAGTATATATATGACGATTATGAATTTTTAACCTCTTTCAATCTGGAAAAGTATATATGTGACGATTATCAATTTTTAACCTCTTTCAAACTGGAAAAGTATATATATGATGATTATCAATTTTAACCTCTTTCAACCTGGAAAAGTATATATATGACGATTATGAATTTTTAACCTCTTTCAATCTGGAAAAGTATTTATGACGATTATCAATTTTTAACCTCTTTCAATCTGGAAAAGTATATATATGACGATTATGAATTTTTAACCTCTTTCAATCTGGAAAAGTATATATATGACGATTATCAATTTTAACCTCTTTCAACCTGGAAAAGTATATATATGACGATTATGATTTTTTAACCTCTTTCAATCTGGAAAAGTATATATATGACGATTATCAATTTTTAACCTCTTTCAATTTGGAAATGTTTATATTTGACAATTATCAATTTTTAACCTCTTTCAATCTGGAAAAGTATTTATATGACGATTATCAGTTTTTAACCTCTTTCAATCTGGAAAAGTATATATATGACGATTATCAATTTTAACCTCTTTCAATCTGGAAAAGTATATGTATGACGATTAATCAATTTTTAACCTCTTTCAATCTGGAAAAGTATATATATGACGATTATCAATTTTTAACCTCTTTCAATCTGGAAAAGTATATATATGACGATTAATCAATTTTAACCTCTTTCAATCTGGAAAAGTATATATATGACGATTATCAATTCTAACCTCTTTTAATCTGGAAAAGTATATATATGACAATAATTAATTTTTAACCTCTTTCAATTTGGAAAAGTTTACATATGACGATTATCAGTTTTTAACCTCTTTCAATCTGGAAAAGTATATATATGACGATTATCAATTATTAACCTCTTTCAATCTGGAAAAGTATATATATGACGATTATCAATTTTAACCTCTTTCAATCTGGAAAAGTATATATATGACGATTATCAATTTCTAACCTTTTTCAGT
Organism: Palaemon carinicauda; assembly: GCF_036898095.1. NCBI lineage: Eukaryota > Metazoa > Arthropoda > Malacostraca > Decapoda > Palaemonidae > Palaemon > Palaemon carinicauda. The sequence continues at coordinate 53,922,379 of NC_090763.1, forward strand.
CTGGAAAAGTATATATATGACGATTATAAATTTTTAACCTCTTTTAATCTGGAAAAGTATATATATGACAATAATTAATTTTTAACCTTTTTCAATCTGGAAAAGTATATATACGACGATTATCAATTTTTAACCTCTTTCAATCTGGAAAAGTATATATATGACGATTATGAATTTTTAACCTCTTTCAATCTGGAAAAGTATATATGTGACGATTATCAATTTTTAACCTCTTTCAATCTGGAAAAGTATATATATGACGATTATCAATTTTAACCTCTTTCAACCTGGAAAAGTATATATATGACGATTATGAATTTTTAACCTCTTTCAATCTGGAAAAGTATATACATGACGATTATTTATTTTTAAAACGTGCCTTTTACCTTTCCCAGGAATTATGAGTGAAGGCAGTGACATTGTTAGGTCTACGAATGTGGATAGAGATGTCAACCACCCTCATAGCCCCTCATCACAGGAACTAAGGGAGATAAATGAGGATTGCAATGCTTTGTTTCGATGGCCTGACTACGGAATGATGACAACACGAGATGACTGGGCAGAAGTAAAGTCAAGCACTGAAGCCCTTCTCGAGGATCTTGAACCCGGTGAAACTTTCCCCTCCGACTACAGAATCTCGCCAACCAGCCAAGAGGGGAGAGAAGTAGTCTCCTGCACTGAAGCTCTTCTGGAGGATCTTGAAGCCGGTAAGCCTTTCCCCTCTTCCCCGTCTCCCAATAGTGATGTTGCCTCCACCTCTTCTTCTACTGCTCCTTACCGTGTTGGTTGTGGTGATGGGCGACAGCCTCCTACTTCCTCGGAAGATCGGAATGGTGAAGACTCTCCCGGACGTCCAAAGTTGCAGAACAACGTCTTCCGAATCTTCGACATACCCCTGAATGCGGTGAGTTACAGATGCATTATTAATTGCGTTTCGAGTCATAGACAATCGATTATAGAGACGATCAAGACGGCCCTAAATAAGTTTGACAGATTCTCGGGAAATATTTCCCTCACCTTGAAATTGGAGATAAGTAAAATGACTGACAACGGGACTCATATTTCTAACTTCTTTTACCTGCAAACAACACCTTTCATAGTCACCCTGGGGGAGGAGGATGAGTTCACTTTGATGTGAGGGGTTAGGACTGATGGATACTAGAGAGCTGGATAGAGCTCTAAGGGGGAGGGTGGGGAAATTAGTGAATTACGTAGGCATATTTTCTTCTGATCACGCGGGAGGTATAAGGTTGAGGTCATACAGGGAGGAGGCTATCACCTTCATCGCAAATACGTTGGAAACCTCTTCAGACATCAATAGCATGGGACACTGGGTCTGCTTTGATGTAGCTAAGTCACCTGAAAATTATATAATATTCTTTGATAGTTATGGTATTAGCCCAGATATATACAGTAAGCATTTCTTGACCTTCTTCAAGAGGAATACATCCTTTGAATTGTTCAAATTCATGACACCAATACAACCAGATTTATCATATAAGTGTGGGTTATATGTTTTATACTTCATACATTCGGTTAGTCATTACGGGGGTAGGGTATACGTTACGGAAAATAAAGACCATGTTTTCCAGCAGTATTTCAAGGCTGAATGATGGAATAGTGGCTAATTATTATTTCACTCGCTTGATGAGGAGACGCTGCTTGGAGTGGAAAGGGGGGGGGGGGGGGAACAGAGCGATTATATATAAAGAATGCATTAGAATGAGGGATAACTATGAACATTCCTGAGTCTAATTATTAAAAATAGTCATGATTGGGATGTCCCACGTTTGCACAAGTTTATTTATATCCATGATGGTGAGTTAATTTCTATTTGCTTTTTTATTCATTTATTAATTAGGGACGGGAATTATTCATGGGATTAATTTATTCCTTAGTGGAGGTGTCCTCATGAGTCTAATGAGTTATTTGTTTTATACCTTATCAGGCTTCTAACCGGACCATTTATCCAAGCAGTGGAGGATAAATACTAATAAATCTAAAGCGTGGAGCACAGTGACGTTGGAATTTGAGAGAGCTATGATGACCTTCAAGAAGTTTACAAGAATGATATTAGAAGCATTCTTACAAATCCGATTAAAATTTGTATGATAGGAGAAGTGAGAAATACATGCATATAAAAAGATCAGTCTGGTTGTATAAGATAAATAGAATACTGTTTTTAAAATATTACTTTCACTATCCAATGTATCGTGGCACATCATCATCACGAGAAAGATGACACATCGTCAGGAGGACGAGATATTCCTACATCTGTTTATTCCGGTGTTATCGTATCAGGTATCGTGGCTTATCGTCAGCACGAGAAAGATGACACATCGTCAGGAGGACGAGACATTCCTACATCTGTTTATTCCGGTGTTATCGTATCAGGTATCGTGGCTTATCGTCAGCACGAGAAAGATGACACATCGTCAGGAGGACGAGACATTCCTACATCTGTTTATTCCGGTGTTATCGTATCAGGTATCGTGGCTTATCGTCAGCACGAGAAAGATGACACATCGTCAGGAGGACGAGACATTCCTACATCTGTTTATTCCGGTGTTATCGTATCAGGTATCGTGGCTTATCGTCAGCACGAGAAAGATGACACATCGTCAGGAGGACGAGACATTCCTACATCTGTTTATTCCGGTGTTATCGTATCAGGTATCGTGGCTTATCGTCAGCACGAGAAAGATGACACATCGTCAGGAGGACGAGACATTCCTACATCTGTTTATTCCGGTGTTATCGTATCAGGTATCGTGGCTTATCGTCAGCACGAGAAAGATGACACATCGTCAGGAGGACGAGACATTCCTACATCTGTTTATTCCGGTGTTATCGTATCAGGTATCGTGGCTTATCGTCAGCACGAGAAAGATGACACATCGTCAGGAGGACGAGACATTCCTACATCTGTTTATTCAGGTGTTATCGTATCAAAGAAAGATATTAGGATAAACAAATAAATTGATCAACACTCCTAACAATAATAATAATACTAATAATAATAATAATAATAATAATAATAATAATAATGAATATTGTATAATTTATTAACAATAATTTCAAAAATAACGATAAATTTAATAATTTCCAAAATAACTATTCAAGTTTAAATGATGGACTCGTATTATTATTATTATTATTATTATTATTATTATTATTATTATTATTATTATTATTATTATTGTACTGGGTTGTTCAATAGGATAAGCAAATAAATTTACCAACACTACTAACAATAATAATAATAATAATGAATATTGTAATTTTATTAACAATAATTTCAAAACATAACGATGAATTACACTCACACGGATTCCACCCTCCCCCTTTTCTAACTGCAGTGGACTGTAAGCGATCAGACGAAAATCTCCCACCATCACCAATCCGCACTGGCCAGCATGGTGATGAAAAATGGCCAAACCCCAGACATGAATTGACATGACTGAGGCTTTTGTCCTGCAGTGGACTAGAAACGGCTGTATTTGTTGTTGAAGATGATGACGTTTAATAAATTGGAATGTTTAAGGGATGTGAATATTCACTGACAGGCAACTGTTAAATGTAAGAAAATGTAGGCTAATGTAAAAGTCTGATAGTGAGCGTAACGATTACAAACATTTCATTTTGATTATAGTTATTTTAATGTAACTGAATGTTTAATGAAAATCAATTTTAAAAGAAGATGAAAAAATAACACTGGGGACTTCTTCTTAAGGAAAGTAATTCTGAATGTTAAAGGATGATGAGAATTTAATGGCATAGAATTCTTCACAAGGAAAGTAATTCTGAATGTTAAAAGATGATGAGAATTTAATGATATAAAATTTTTATAAGGAAAGTAATTCTGAATGCTAAAAGATGATGAGAATTTAATGGCATAGAATTCTTCATAAGGAAAGTAATTCTGAATGTTAAAAGATGATGAGAATTTAATGGCATAGAATTCTTCATAAGGAAAGTAATTCTGAATGTTAAAAGATGATGAGAATTTAATGGCATAGAATTCTTCATAAGGAAAGTAATTCTGAATGTTAAAGGATGATGAGAATTTAATGGCATAGAATTCTTCATAAGGAAAGTAATTCTGAATGTTAAAGGATGATGAGAATTTAATGGCATAGAATTCTTCATAAGGAAAGTAATTCTGAATGTAAAAAGATGATGAGAATTTAATGGCATAGAATTCTTCATAAGGAAAGTAATTCTGAATGTTAAAAGATGATGAGAATTTAATGGCATAGAATTCTTCATAAGGAAAGTAATTCTGTATGTAAAAAGATGATGAGAATTTAATGGCATAGACTTCTTCATAAGGAAAGTAATTCTGAATGTTAAAAGATGATGAGAATTTAATGGCATAGAATTCTTCATAAGGAAAGTAATTCTGTATGTAAAAAGATGATGAGAATTTAATGGCATAGAATTCTTCATAAGGAAAGTAATTCTGAATGTTAAAGGATGATGAGAATTTAATGGCATAGAATTCTTCATAAGGAAAGTAATTCTGAGTGTTAAAGGATGATGAGAATTTAATGGTATATAATTCTTCATAAAGAAAGTAATTCTGAATGTTAAAAGATAATTAGAATTTAATGGTATAGAATTCTTCATAAGGAAAGTAATTCTGAATGTAAAAAGATGATGAGAATTTAATGGCATAGAATTCTTCATAAGGAAAGTAATTCTGAATGTTAAAAGATGATGAGAATTTAATGGTATAGAATTCTTCATAAGGAAAGTAATTCTGAATGTAAAAAGATGATGAGAATTTAATGGCATAGAATTCTTCATAAGGAAAGTAATTCTGAATGTAAAAAGATGATGAGAATTTAATGGTATAGAATTCTTCATAAGGAAAGTAATTCTGAATGTTAAACAATGATGGGAATTTAAAGGCATAGAATTCTTCATAAGGAAAGTAATTCTGAATGTTAAAAGATGATGAGAATTTAATGATATAGAATTCTTCATAAGGAAAGTAATTCTGAATGTTAAAAGATGATGAGAATTTAATGGCATAGAATTCTTCATAAGGAAAGTAATTCTGAATGTTAAAAGATAATGAGAATTTAATGGCATAGAATTCTTCATAAGGAAAGTAATTCTGAATGTTAAAGGATGATGAGAATTTAATGGCATAGAATTCTTCATAAGGAAAGTAATTCTGAATGTAAAAAGATAATTAGAATTTAATGGCATAGAATTCTTCATAAGGAAAGTAATTCTGAATGTTAAAGGATGATGAGAATTTAATGGCATAGAATTCTTCATAAGGAAAGTAATTCTGAATGTTAAAAGATGATGAGAATTTAATGGCATAGAATTCTTCATAAGGAAAGTAATTCTGAATGTTAAAGGATGATGAGAATTTAATGGCATAGAATTCTTCATAAGGAAAGTAATTCTGAATGTTAAAGGATGATGAGAATTTAATGGCATAGAATTCTTCATAAGGAAAGTAATTCTGAATGTTAAAGGATGATGAGAATTTAATGGCATAGAATTCTTCATAAGGAAAGTAATTCTGAATGTTAAAAGATGATGAGAATTTAATGGCATAGAATTCTTCATAAGGAAAGTAATTCTGAATGTAAAAAGATGATGAGAATTTAATGGCATAGAATTCTTCATAAGGAAAGTAATTCTGAATGTAAAAAGATGATGAGAATTTAATGGCATAGACTTCTTCATAAGGAAAGTAATTCTGAATGTAAAAAGATGATGAGAATTTAATGGCATAGACTTCTTCATAAGGAAAGTAATTCTGAATGTAAAAAGATGATGAGAATTTAATGGCATAGACTTCTTCATAAGGAAAGTAATTCTGAATGTTAAAGGATGATGAGAATTTAATGGCATAGACTTCTTCATAAGGAAAGTAATTCTGAGTGTTAAAGGATGATGAGAATTTAATGGCATAGAATTCTTCATAAAGAAAGTAATTCTGAATGTTAAAGGATGATGAGAATTTAATGGCATAGAATTCTTCATAAGGAAAGTAATTCTGAATGTAAAAAGATGATGAGAATTTAATGGCATAGAATTCTTCATAAGGTAAGTAATTCTGAATGTTAAAGGATGATGAGAATTTAATGGTATAGAATTCTTCATAAGGAAAGTAATCCTTTCAAACAACCGGCAAAGGAAGGTAACAGGCTCCATTACCTGGATGGTACCTGGCCGTCTCGTAGCGCCCCTGGCGGATTAAGTGTAACCTCTCGTGTGGCAGAAAAGCTTCTCATTTCTCTTTCTAATTTTGTTGTTGTTCCGGCATTCTCTTACAAAGGAGATAACCCAGCTGTCATTCAAGAGACAGCGGAATGATGGTCCCTTTTTTTGTTGCAGGCCTATTTTATCCAAGGGGGTCCTAGAGGCTGTTTACGGGGCCTTGAGATTTTTCTTTCCAGGAAATTCTGAGCCTTTAATCATCATGCTGTGTTGCTAAAGTGTTTTGGCAACACTTGAAATATGTCTAGTCTAGGCAAAATGATTTTTTCCCTATCTTATTTTGGTGTGATCACTTTAAGATGGATTACAAAATGTTACGGGGAATCGGTAACTTCTTGCCTTGTCTATCAAAGTCTCAAATCGAAATACTATTTATTATTAAGAAGGCAGAGAGAGAGAGAGAGAGAGAGAGAGAGAGAGAGAGAGAGAGAGAGAGAGAGAGAGAGAGAGAGAGAGAGAGAGAGAGAGAGAGAAGCCACTTCTTACCTCGTCTATCAAAATCTCAGTTCGAAAAACTATTTTTGGTGCATTTTGCAGTTAATGTAGATTAAGATATACAGTATATATATATGTATATGTATATATATATATATATATATATATATATATATATATATATATATATATATATATATATATATATATATATATATATATATATATATATATATATATATATATATATGTATATATATATAAAGAGGGAGAGAGAGAGAGAGAGAGAGAGAGAGAGAGAGAGGAGAGAGAGAGAGAGAGAGAGAGAGAGAGAGAGAGAGAGAGAGAGAGAGAGGCAACTTCTTACCTTGTCAATCAAAATCTCAGTTCGAAAAAACTATTCTTTATTAAGGAAGGAGTTAGTGCATATTGCAGTTAATGAAGATTAGGAGAGAGAGAGAGAGAGAGAGAGAGAGAGAGAGGAGAGAGAGAGAGGAGAGAGAGAGAGAGAGAGAGAGAGAGAGGCAACTTCTTATCTTGTCTATCAAAATCTCAGTTCGAAAAACTATTCGTTATTAAGCAAGGAGTTGGCACATATTGCAGTTAATGAAGATCCAGAGAGAGAGAGAGAGAGAGAGAGAGAGAGAGAGAGAGAGAGAGAGAGAGAGAGAGAGAGAGAGAGAGAGAGAGAAACTTTTCCTCTTTCTTTTTCGAATAATGTTGAGATAAAAGGCGCTAATATACGCCACACAATTGGGCTTTAAGGATTAAGATTTGGAGTTCGTGATAAAAATATTAATAAGCAAATTTGTTTGCAACCGAAATAGCTGGAGTTTTTACACTTGCACGAAACATGGAATAATTTCTTCCGTGGTTATTAATAGAATAACAATTAAGCCTGATTGCTTTTTTTTTAAATTTTTTTTAAGCAATTAAAGCAATTTACATGCATCCTTTAAGTGGTTATAAAAAGAACCTACTTAATGACTGGCAATTGTTGTGCAAAAATTATAAATTTATAACAATGTTTTTGCAAAGGCATGATGACCATGAATTTAATTTGCGCACATACTGTATATTACCATAAATTATCATCATGAATTATAGGTTAAATTTTGCTTTTATTTTTTAAAGTATGTATTTTCCATTGGTAAATAATTATTACTGCTATCCTACGAACTTTTGAATGAAGATTCTGTTTTTCTGAAAGCCAGAGACCTGTCAAAAGAAAAAAAAAAGAAAAAAAAAATCACGATTGAATTTTAAAAGTCAAAATGAGTTTAATGAAGTAAAGTTAATAGGACTGAATATTATTTGCAAGCCAAAAACTTTCAAGAAATACTAAAGTTTTTACATTGCCAGATATCCGATAAAAAATCATGATGTTTTCATTCTCAACTATTTAATATGGATGCCATTCCGTTTCACATCTGGTTCTTGAGATCCCAAATATCATACTTGATTATATATCCAAAATACTTTCAAGAAATCTTTTGTGTACAAAAGGAAAGCCAAACATCCGACAAATGAACGCTCCGTCTATTGCTAAACCCTATTTCACTGCATGAGATAATCCTAAAACAACATTGTTCGAAAATTCAAACTTCGAGTCAAAGATCTTGACTTGTGTTCAAGACTTCCTTGTAGGTGCTAAAGACGAGCTTTGGCAACGAGGGTCCGGTGTTGCTGACGTGTTGATGATGGAATAAATAATGTGAAATTAGTTGTTCGGTTAACATTTATATTCGAGAGTCACGCATTGCAGTTTTCATTCCTTTTGGGGGATTTTTGATGTGTTGAAGATATACCTTTTAGAAATGGGATATTGTTATTCATTAAAAAAAACATTTTCCGGAGCTGCAAAATATATTCGATAGTGATAAAAACCTTAAGTTCAAGGGTTGTGGTGGCCTGTTGGTAACGTCCTTGCCTGGTGATCACCAGCTTGGGGTACGAGTCCCACTCAAAATAGTTAGTTCCTTTGGTCGCTGCAACTTCACCATCCTTCTGAGCTTAGGATGGGGCGTTTGGTAGAGCCTATAAGTTTACCTGCTGAGTCATCAGAAGCCATTGCCTGGCCCTACCGGGTCCAATCTTGGGTGGAGAGGGTCTTGGGCGCTGATCATGTGTATATGGTCAGTCTCTGGGGGTATAGTCCTATTTGCTAGAGCAATGTCACTGTCTCTTGCCTCTGCCATTCGTGAGCGACCTTTAAACCTTTAGTAGGAATCAGTGTTCATAAATGAATAGGCAATAAACAAAAAGGAAAATTTCGGATCATGGTAATAAATATTGCAATTTCAAATCAAAAGTAAGTTTCATTTATGTGAAAAGGTCAACTCAACCTAACAAATTAGGTACAAATGCAAAACAAATATCAATTTAGGAAAGATGGATCCAATAATATATAAAACTTAGAAGAACAGATACAGTTGGACACAAGAATCCTGGCACACCTTACTCTGAGGAAGTGCACCTTATTGCAACCTTACTGCGCGGCGAATTCCTGCGTATAGCCCCACCACCACCTCCGCCATCTTTCCCGACACCATCTGTTTGATAACTCGCCGTGCAGTAAGGGCGTGACAGGTTGCATTTCCTGAGAGGGAGGTGTATCAGGAAATCATGTGTCCCACTGTACGTAAACTCCAAAATTAACTACGGTATTTATCTGTTTTTTTTTTTTTTTTCTTTTTTTTCAACATGGTGTTTTGATAATGATGCATTTTATAGGCTTGTGTTTAGAAAATTCTGAAGGCCTCCGAAGGCAATAATAACTCATTATCTTCTATTTATATGCGGAGAAGAATCTTTGTTTTTAACTAACTGATCAACCTGAAAAATGATTGTTTGTGGAAGCTTTAAATTTCAAGGAAAAGGAAGAGAAATAAACAATCATCCTGATCCTTTGCATCATTGGAAAGATACATTGCAGAATAAGAATTGAAAAATTATATGAATATTTACATTTAAAAAAAAAAAGAAATAAACATATATTCATTCTCTATGTTACAAAAAAAGAAGAAAAAAAAAACTCCGCCAAAATTTAATTATTTTTAAGTTAGTCCATTTTCAACATGTCCTGATATTTTCATTAAAATTCATCCGTATCTTTTTGAGGTAGGCTGTTGACAAACAGACAGAGGTGAAAACATAATCTTGGAGAAGGTATTAATAAATAGAAAAATGTAATTTAAAAAAAAAAATAAATAAAAGTTTGCAGACAAATCTATGAGAAGTTATTAATGAATAGAAAATATATATTAGATCACAAAAAAAAGAAGTGTACAGACAGACAAGTGATATATTTCCTAACAAAGAAAAATGTACAGACAAGCGAATCCAAAACGCCAGCAACTATTAAGAATCCAAAAAAAAAAAAAAAAAAAAAAAAAAAAACGAAACTATAATGGCCCATACTAATTTCATTCCTCTCAAACGTACTTGACAAAAGATTGCCGAAATTTGTATGCTGTCCGTCGGCGCTGACGCAATCCGCCGCTTAGTCCTGTTTTTATATGCAAATATGGAATTGCTAAGTGATGTAGTTCCTCCTTTGAGCGATTCCTCGTAGAAATTAGCCATTGGGTTCCTCACTAAGTGATGCTGCCCTTGACTTGAATTGGGAAAGTGAAGATGAGGAGAGAAAAGCCTATCTTTTTTTTTTTTTTTTTTTTTTTTTCAGCCTATTCCTCGTTTATAGGTGGATCTTTTTTTTTTCTGATAAGTTGTTGTTGCTGTTGTTTTTAATGATATTGGTCCACTGTTTGTTCTTCTTTTTCTGCTAGTCTTCTTCCTCCTTCACTTTCTTTGTTTCATTTTAATGTTGTTACTATTCTGAAAATATTTTATTTTTCCGTATTTCATTGCCTCACTGGGCTATTTTCCCTGTTGGAGCCCCTGGGCTTATAGCATCCTGCTTTTCTAACTAGGGTTGTAGCTTAGCATTTTATAATAATAATAATAATGATATTCTATTTTTTTATGGTCGCTCATTAGATATATGTTAATCTTCATCATTGTCATTTTCCTATACTTCTGTTCTTTTGTTCGAGTGATCCTTCTTCATTCTTAGTATTACTCTTGTTCTTCACTGGTGTTTACAATACTATTGTTTTCATTGTCTTTGTTACTATTATTTCCGTAGTCGTTGCACTCATCGTTGTCATCTTTATTGTGCTATACTTCTTGGCCATTCTTTAACCAAATTATCTTTACTTTAGATGTTGCTCTGCCCATTCTTCTTCCTCCTTTTCTTCTAATTTGTATTCTTCGTCGGCGTCGTCGACTTCTACTTCTAATTTGTATTCGTCTTTCTTCTTCTTCTTCTTCTTCTTCTTCTTCTTCTTCTTCTTCTTCTTCTTCTTCTTCTTGAGGAAAGGAGGACGACTCTGATACCTAAAGTAACAACTCGGAAGAAGCGCACTCCAAGCGATTCTTTTTCTGCACATCCGACGTTACGCGCGGATAATCTTTCAAAAGCTCCACATACAATGGGTGATCAGAGCGGGGGATAACCCATAGAAATAGGGATTATGGACATTGAAATTGCCGCTTGGAGGAGGGTTTTAAGGCTTCGAAGACGCTCCACTGAATTTGCTAACAGCGAGAAGCGTTCAAGGTGAAAGACGATTACCCAAATCTCTTGGTTTTAAGATCTACTTGAGGGGCATGCTGACGATGGCCCTCGTTCATTTCTTTTTGGAGATCAATTTAAAAGTGTTTGTAATTAGTTTTCATATTGCGGATACTATTGTTGTCTGAGGTATCACTCTAGAGTAGAGGTAGATATAATAGGAAACGTTTTCTTACCAATGGCAAAAAGCTAACAGCACGTAAACTTAAGTAATGTAACATCGGCCAAAAGATTAATTTTTGTTTTACCCTGTCAGTTTAACTTACATTCATCTTTTACCATGACACTTTCCCCAATTTTGAGGTTAAACGACATCGAAGAAACACGGGAGGGGACTTAAAAAATCAAATACAAAAAGAGCCTCTGCATGTATATATAGAAAAAAAAGTTGCTTTTAGCACAAGCTCAAAAGGGAGGCCAGTATAAGGCCCCAAAGTCCCATCTGAGCTGTTTACTGTCATTAAATCTTTGCAGCATCCCTACCAAAAACCCTTTCATTTTATGCAATATTTTAACTCAGAAGAGAACCTATAGGCACTTTGAAAGGTAGAAAAAAATATTAATTTTTTTTTATTAACAGTAAGTAATGTAAGGTTCACTTCAAATATTTATCTTCAATGTAGAATATGAACATATCTTATACTTGTAAGTCCTTTTTGGGAGAACATTTCTTTAATTTTTGGGGAATATTTAATGGGAATATTTCTTACATCTTTGGGGGTTTATTTGATGGGAATATTGCTACCAATTCCTGGGGGGTATCTAATAGGAAAATTTCTACCCTTTTCTGTGTGTTGGGGGGGGGGGGAGGCGTTATTTAATTGGAATATTTCTACCAATTTCTAGGTTGTTCTTAAATGGAAATATTTCTACCATTTTCTAGGAGGGTTATTTAATAGAAATAATTCTATGATTTTCTATGGGAATGAGCTATTTAATGGGAAAATTTCTACCATTTCTGTGGTTATTTATTGGGACTGTCTCCAGTTTTAGGGGCTATTGAATGGGAATATATCTACCATTTTCTAGGGGGGTTATTTAATGGGAAAATTTCTACCGTTTTTGGGGTTATTCAATGGGAATATTTCTATAATTTTTGGGGTTTTTGAATGAGAATATTTCTACCATTTTTGGTTTTATTTAATGGGATTATATAGGTAGTAGGTTGGCCAGGGCACCGGCCACCCATTGAGATGCTACGGCTAGAGAGTTAAGGGGTCCTTTGACTGGCCAGACAGTACTATATTAGATTCTTATCTCTGGTTACGGTTCATTTTCCATTTGCCTACACTTACACCGAATAGTCTGGCCTATTCTTTACATATTCTCCTCTGTCCACATACATCTGAAAACACCAAACAATTCTTCTTCACCCATGGGGTTACTGCACTGTAATTGTTCAGCGGCTACTTCCCTCTTGGTAAGGGTAGAAGAGACTCTTTAGCTATGGTAAGCAGCTCTTCTAAGAGAATGACACTCCAAAATAAAACCAGTGTTCTCTAGTCTTAGGTAGTGCCATAGCATCTGTACCATGGTCTTCCACTGTCTTGGGTTAGAGTTCTCTTGCTTGAGGGTACACTCGGGCTAACTATTCTATCTTATTTCTCTTCCCCTTGTTTCTTTAATATTTGTATAGGAAATATTTATTTCAATGTTGTTACGCTTAAAATATTTTATTTTTCCTTGGTTCCCTTCCTCACTGGGTTAATTTTCTGCTTTTCCAACTACGGTTGTAGCTTAGCAAGTAATAATAATAATAATAATAATAATAATAATAATAATAATAATAATAATAATAATAATAATAATAATAATAATAATAATAATAATATTTCTACCATTTTCTAAGGGGGATATTTATTTGAAATATTTCTACAATTTTTGGAGTTATTTGTTGGGAATACTTCTACCATTTTTGGGGTTATTTAATGGGAATATTTCTACTATATTTGGGGTTATTGAATGGGAATACTTCTACCATTTCTGGGGTTATTTAATTGGAACATTTGTACAATTTTTAAGGTTATTAAATGGGAACATTTCTACAACTTTTAGGTTTATTGAATGGGAATATTTCTACCATTTTTGGGGTTTTTAATTGGAACATTTCTACCATTCTTTGGGGTTATCTAATAGGAATATTTCTACCATTCTTTGGGGTTATTTAATGGGAATATTTCTACCATTTTCTAAGGGGGATATTTATTGGAAATATTTCTAAAGTTTTTGGGATTATTTGATGGGAATATTTCTACTATATTTGGGGGTTATTGAATGGGAATAATTCTACCAATTTTGGGGTTATCTAATGGGAATGTTTCTACCATTGGTGGGGGAGATCTAATGGGAATATTTCTACCATTTGTTGAAGAAGATTTAATGGGAATATTTCTACCATTTGTTGGGGGAGATTTAATGGAAATATTTCTACCATTTGTTGGGGGAGATTTAATGGGAATATTTCTACCATTTGTTGGGGGAGATTTGATGGAAATATTTCTACCATTTGTTGGGGGAGATTTAATGGGAATATTTCTACCATTTGGGGGAGATTTAATGGGAATATTTCTACCATTTGTTGGGGGAGATTTAATGGGAATATTTAGAAAAAATTTTGTGGTTATTTGATTGGAATATTTCTACCATTTGCTGGAGGTTATTTAATGGGAATATTTCTGCCATTTGTTGGGGGAGATTTAATGGGAAAAATTCTAAAATTTTCTGGGGGGAGCGCGTAATTAATGAGAATATTTCTACCATTTTCTGGGGGTAGGGGGTAATTAATGGAAACATTTCTACCATTTTTCGGGGGAGGGGCCTATTTAATGGGAATACTTCGACTATTTGGTGGGGGGTGGGGGGTTATTGAACGAAAAGTTTTTATACTATTATAAGAGGGAGTATTTCTAAATTTGTCTTGCTCTGTTATGACGTTTTATCACTGAGGGTGAAAAACTAAATCCACCTGAGCAAATGAAATTGCGCTTTTGCTATGTTGTCACGTCGGTTTAATGAAGCTCTTTCCAAACATCGGTCAGAAGATTAAGGAAAATAGAGCGTATTCTCTCTCTCTCTCTCTCTCTCTCTCTCTCTCTCTCTCTCTCTCTCTCTCTCTCTCTCTCTCTCTCTTGTAATTATATATGTATATATATGTATATATATGTATATATATATATATATATATATATATATATATATATATATATATATATATATATATATAAGTATATGTACCTGTATATACTTTATCCTCACATATATATGTATATACATGCACATATACAGATCAATCACCAATCCGTATTGGCCAGTGTGGTGATGGAAACTGGCCATACCCAGACACGAATAACAACATTTATCAGGCCCTTGCTCCACAGTGGGCTATAAACGACTGCATTTGGTTATGGTTGGTATATATATATATATATATATACATATATATATATATATATATATATATATATATATATATATACAGTATATATATGTATATATATACATACATATATGCAGTATATATGTATATATACAAATATACATATATATGTATATATATATATATATATATATATATATATATATATATATATATATATATATATATATATATATATATATATAGTTTTGTATATGCGTAAGTTTTTAAATAAAAAGACACCCACACGACAGAATCAATCATTACCTCTGCCTAAGTATATAAATGAAAATTTCTTAAAGATATACTTCATCTCGATAAACATCCATTCAAGTCGAACTGGAAAAAAATCGTGAATCATTATCCTATATATTTCTTCACACATCCTATGGACATTACCATCCATATGCAATACGAAGCACAGATCCTTGCTGTTCCTATGAATTTATGTAAATCCTCAGCTATTATGTAACAAGTGAAAGTGGTATTACAAAACTAATTGCCCAAGTATCTCCTTGAAGTAATTAGCCCCGGCGAGGATGTTAATTCAGAGGCGTACTTGTATTCCAAGACACTGACTGTTCATAATTCGAGAAAATTACCGTGGAGAAGCTACGCTAATAAATAATGTCTTGTCATAGAAAGAGAGAAATGGATAGGCCACCTGTCTAGCGAATGAGAAGATGTATAGCTTAAGGATCAGCTGAAAATGGCTATTCCAGGGTTAACTGATTGAAAACTAGAAACTACACAGTGATTTTAGAACACTTCAAGATCTTAGCAAATACTGCCTAATATTGCTAAGAATTTTCATCAAGATAATAAAACAAACTGACATGTGTCTTTTTATAGTTTATATATGACATATCTGTCTTTGACGTTGTTAATAGTTTATATATGACATATCTATTTTGACGTTGCTACTGTTTTTAGAATGATTTATTGTTAATTTGTTCTCATCATTTATTTATTTCCTTATTTCCTTTCCTCACTGGGCTATTTTTCCCTGTTGGAGCCATTGGGCTTATAGCATCTTGCTTTTCCAACTAGGGTTGTAGCTTGGCTAGTAATAATAATAAGTTTATATATGACATATCTATTTTGACGTTGCTACTGTTTTTAGAATGATTTATTGTTAATTTGTTCTCATCATTTATTTATTTCCTTTCTTCACTGGGCTATTTTTCCCAGTTGGAGCCATTGGGCTTATAGCATCTTGCTTTTCCAACTAGGGTTGTAGCTTGGCTAATAATAATAATAATAATAATAATAATAATAATAATAATAATAATAATAATAATAATAATAATACTATAGCTCCGAAAAGTAGCGTTAACAAAATTTGCTGTGTTATCTGACACGTTGGACGATTTCATTCAATACATGTAGCGTGTGAGAAAAAGTGGTACGCCTAATTGTTGGCAAATGGATACCATATATGACCATGTATAGTATAAGACTTTATTTCCTAATGCAATATTAATTACTCTCTCATATTAAGTAGCTATATTTGATGCGGTTGTGATATGATGATACGTAACCCACTTTCGTTAATTAGCTATGGTTTAGCAATATTAGAATATGGCAAATTAGCCCATTGTTGTTACTGTTTTCCAGAATCCATTACAGTGCAATTTAGTATGCTGCGATGAGTTATATTGCTTAGGGTAAATGTAAAAATATAATAAAACAGTTATCATACACACACACAGACACACACACACACACACACACACACACACACATATATATATATATATATATATATATATATATATATATATATATATATATATATATATATATATATATATATATATATATATGTGATAATTGTTCACATTTAAACGTGTTTATTCATATATTCATATACGCCATAAATCCTCTTAATATCGAATTCACTCTGCCTCGGGATCAGAAACCCAAGGGAGAATTGACTTTATGATAATAGCTTCTGGTTGGCCGCGGATTCGAACTCAAACCAAGGAAACTGAGGTTCCAGTGACTTACCAACGGGCCACAAAGATTATATCTCTCTGTGGGTAAGTCACTTGAATTTCAGTTTCCTTGGTCCGAGTTCGAATCCATTTCTAACCAGAAGCTATTATCATAAAGTTAATTTCCCCTTGGGTCGAATCCTTTGCCAACCAGAAGCTATTATCATAAAGTTAATTTCCCCTTGGGTCTCTGATCCCAAGGCGGAGTAAATTCAATATAAAGAAGATTTCTGTCGCTTTCAGGAGCTTTAACATAAAACATTAAGGCTGTGATGACCTATTGGAAACGTTCCGGCCTAGTGATCTGCCGGACTGGGGTTCGAACCTCGCTCAAGATCGATAGTTTCTTGTAGTGTCTGCAACATTACCATCGTTGTAATCTTGTGAGCTAGGATGGGGTGTTTGGAGGAGCCTATAAGTCAACCTGCTGAATCATCAGCAGCCATTGCCTTGCTCTTCCTGGTCTTATGCTGGGTGGAGATGGGGGTTGGGTGCTGATCACATGTATATATGGTCAGCTCTAGGGCATTGTACTGCTAGGGCATTGCCACTGTCCCTTGACCCTGTCATTCATGAGTGACCTTTAAAACTTTAAAACATGAATATTGAATGTTACTTCCGGTATTCTCCTCTATGATAAATGTTCAATCTGTTCATCATCCAGTAAAGATGAATTTATAAAATTATTAGGATCAAACTGAAGTCCAAACGTTGAAAAGCTTTGACCACAATGATGAACTATGATAGCGGTCCATAGGCACAAGAAAAGTGATGAAGTCAATAAGAGATTTATTGTGGATCTCTCGTCTTGGACCAACCATCTGAAAAAAATAACCGTCAAACAGTCTTCGAAAACACCGAGATGAGGATGGTAACTATCTCTTTTCCCAGGAACAAATGGATGGCAGGGTTTTTTTTTTTTTTTTTTCTTTTACATTTATTGGTATATTCAGGTTAACTAAAGACAGTCTTCTATAAATATGTATGTTAATTTAGAACTATGAATTGCAATTTTTGTTTTATTTGACTTCGTGATGTTGAC
>NC_090763.1:53942649-53947649 GCF_036898095.1 Palaemon carinicauda
GAAGAAGAAGAAGAAGGAGAAATTTCGAGGTTACTACCTGTGTTGTAAACCAAACATTTCCCAATCGTCTTGATTGAAAACGAGCACGCTCGATCAACTATAAAACACGACAAGACGCTTTCGCAGATAAACAAAGTGTGGGATATTTCATCTCAACCTGCCCTTTGGTTCATTCGTAATTGCAGGGTTTCCTGGCGATGCAGAATGTCGGGCAATCTAATGCCCATTCTGTTCCTTTCTGGGTTATGAGAATGGAAGTTGGACGAGCGTTTGAGTGGATCAATGAATTTTGGAACTGCAGAATTTCAAAATTCCAGTGAATTTTTTTCTTTCACTGGAATGAAGACAGAGAGGAAATAGAAGACGGCTATCCCAAATACATCTAAAGATCTAAATTAAAACTTAGACAGCTGAACAGGCTTTTTTTTTTTTTTTTTTTTTTTTTTTTTTTTTTTTTTTTTTTACTGGAATGAAGTTAGAGAGGAAATAGAGACGCCCAACCAAAATACATCTATACAAATCTAAATTAGAACTTAGACAGCTAAACTATCGATAAGGCTCAATACTATACAGTATTCTTCACTGTTGAAAATTTACATTAAAAAACGGTAAATGCCTAACAATTTTTATTCCAGGATATTTACCGTTTTAAAAACGGGTATATTGACGTAAAAGAGTGATATTACGGTCACCAAACCGTAAAAGACATTTAAGTAAGGTAAAATTGCGGTCGCCTATATTTTCCTGAAATACGGCAGAAAACAGTATATTTTTACGGAGAATTTCTGATTAAAATTACGTTTTTTTTTTTTTTTTTTTTTTTTTTTTTTTTTAATAGTGTGGAAGTTTTATTCCAGATGTGAACAGATTATGTAATGATCTTCCTAATCTGGCAGTTGAATCGGTGGAACTTCAAGAAGTCCAATCTTGCAGCGAATGTTTTTAGGCTAAACAGACTGGCATAATTCTCTCTTCATAGTTTATATATGACAGATCTATTTTAACGTTTTTACTAAGCTTTAGGTATCTTATATCATTTATTCATTACATCTCCTATATTTTATTCATTTCCTTGACCCACTGCGATTTTTTCCTTGTTGGAGCCTTTGGGCTTATAGCATACTGCTTTTCAAATGGGGCTGTAGCTTAGCTAATAATAATAATAATAATAATAATAATAATAATAATAATAATAATAATAATAATAATAATAATAATTAAGTCAAATGGTGGACAAAGAAAAGTGCCAAGAATAGCAGACAAAACCTACTATAGTCCTGTTATAAAAAAAAAAAAAAAAAAAAAAAAAAAAAAAAAAAATGAAGATCAGAAGATGAGACAACGTATTATCGGATAAGCCAATATCATTATCTAAAGAATTATAAATTTTCGAGTTCGTTGAAAAAAGAAAACAAAGAATCGTTGTAAAAAAAAAATTCAGAATAGCAGAAACAACAATAAAAGTAACAATACACCACTTAAAAGGAAAAGAAATGGAGGAATAATTACACTCAACATCATCAAAAACAAAGGACAAACCAAAAGCAAAAAAAATTCTTAATCCATTGAGACTATTTTTTTCCCCTGGAATTCTATCATTAGACGATGAACAATTTCTCTTATGAATTCCTTCAACTAAAGCAACATTTTAGTTTAAATTATTCTATTGTTTATGTTATACTAGTGTGCGCGAACCGTCTAAACGACGGTTAAATATTTAGATAGAAATGCATATGCGCACACACAGATGCAACCCTTCCCATTCCCTCACCCTCTCCGAACTACAATCCCTCTCACTAAGGTATGACTACTCTCTCTCTGATCGTGGCCAGATATATATATATACATATATATATATATATATACTGTATATAATATATATATATATATATATATATATATATATATATATATATATATATACATATATATATATATATATATATATATATATATATATATATATATATATATATATATATATAGTATATTTTATTTATATATGTGTGTATATATATATATATATACTGTATATAATATATATATATATATATATATATATATATATATCTACTGTATATATCATATTATATTATATACATAAATTATATATATATATATATATATATATATATATATATATATATATATATATATATATATATATATATACTGTTTAAATCATATATTATATATATATATATATATATATATATATATATACTGTTTAAATCATATATATTATATATAAATTTTATATATACATATATATGTATATATGTGTATGTATATTTGTATATATATACATATATATATATGTATATATATACATATATATATATATATATATCTATATCCATATCTATCTATCTATCTATATATATATATATATATATATATATATATATATATATATTTATAAATATATATATATATATACATATATATATATCCAGACACTTGCTCTTTACTATACAGAGAGGATGTTCAAGGGAAGAACTGCTATTGTTCCATAGTATATGAGATCTATGAGAATTATAGGGGCATACGTGACTTGGCACGCGATGGAAAGTAGACGGGAGGACTCAAGGTCTTAACGAATACACGTCCTATAGACATTAGTGGTGGGATTTTGATGGGGAAAGTGAGACAGGAGAGAGACGGATTGATGGAGGATGAAAAGTTAAGGTTTGGACGTGGCATAGGGTGAGTATAGATCATCAATCAATTTGTCAATTAGAGTTGCAACGTTGCCAGAGTGCAGAAATGTTGATAGCGCTTTTATTTCCGAAGGTTAGAGAAGTATTTGTAATTCATTTATTATTATTATTATTATTATTATTATTATTATTATTATTACTATCCAAGCTACAACCTTAGTTGGAAAAGCAAGATGCTATAAGCCCAGGGGCTCCAACAGGGAAAAATAGCCCAGTGAGGAAAGGAAACAAGGAAATAAGTAAATGAAGAGAACAAATTAACAATAAATCATTCTAAAATAAGTAACAACGTCAAAACAGACATGTCATATATAAACTATTAACAACATTTAAAGGAAAGATAAAAAAAATGTTTAATTTTGATTTTGTCTCACTACTTCAAGTATCAAGTACTTACAAAGATATTCGATACTTGGTGATAAATTACTTTTTAATAATACTAATAGATTTTAGCTCTTTTATAACAATATTCATCTCTTGGATTTTGTTATATTTTTTTTCCGAGTTCATTAGCCGAATATTCACCTACTTTTTCCAACGTTTTACGTTGCCCATTATCTGTTGTAGATTCCCTTTTCAGTTCCTTATGTAACCATTATCTGTTTTAGATTCCCCTCTTAATTCCTTATCTAAATAATTTTCTACTTTTCCCTATTTATTCTTCTTCGCCTCTTCCATTTACATCATCATCCCTCAACTCCAAGATACGATGCTCCCATCTCTTATTTTCCTTCTCTTCCATTGCCAACATCCTGTCAGTCTCTCTCTCTCTCTCTCTCTCTCTCTCTCTCTCTCTCTCTCTCTCTCTCTCTCTCTCTCTCCATCCGGTCCGTTGCAATTATTCCATCTACAGACGTCTGTGACATTCCCTTCCCTCCATAAAATACCTTCTTCGAGTTGTTCCCGTCTTTATGACTTGACTTTACAATCTATATCTTTGCTGTTCTATTCATCTTTTGCATTTACGTGTGACCTACTTTACATTCATTCTCGCTAATATTATTGCATGATATATATATATATATATATATATATATATATATATATATATATATATATATGTATATATATTTGTATAAGTATATATATATACATATATACATATATATATATATATATATATATATATATATATATATATATATATATATATATTCATATATATTCATATACACACACACACACACACACACACACATATATATATATATATATATATATATATATATATATATATATATATATATATATATATAGATCTTTGTGTATGTATACACATGTAAATTTATACATATGGGCATATGTAGGCTACATGCACACCTATAAAGTACATACTGTATATGTATATATGTATATATATATATATATATATATATATATATATATATATATATATATATATATACATATATATATATATATATATATATATATATATATATATATATATATATATATATATATATATATATCAGTTGTAATAGTATAAAATAGTTCACTTAAAAATCTGATATTGTAAAGCTATGAAATGTTTATTTTGTAAGAAAAAAGAAATAATAACTTACACCTCTTTTATTCTGTTTCTTACTGCTTCAACTGGACTGGTCCAAGACACCAGTATCCACTCGTCGCTTTTAATCCTAATTTCCTTCTACACAATAAGTACAGCAAAAGACCTCCATTCGCAGGTCCAAGGTCCAAGGTCCTTCGGGACGTGCGAAGGATTTTGGTCTCGATTTAGAAAGCGGCGAATCGAGTTGCATGGCCAAAGGTTTGCTCTTGAGCTTGCAAGATATGAATAGGTGAGATGGCGCTGAGACGTGGGTTGAATGCGGGGATAATCGGACGTTTCTAAGACTGCGTAAAAATAGCATGTTCCGTCACTCTCTTTTTCTTTTTATCCCTTTTCTATCTTCCTCTTTTTCTCTCTATTTCTTTCTTTCTCTCTCTCTTTTTCTCTCTTTTTCTCTCCATCTCTATCTTTTTCTCTTTATTTTCATCTTTCTTTCTCTCTCTCTCTCTTTTTCTCTATCTATTTCTTTCTTTCTTTCTTTCTCTCTGACCTACATAGTTTCATGATGACAGTAACAGCCATTATCAGATTTAATCCTGCGTATGGGCGTAGCTATATTGCTATGTTGGAAGCATTGAAAATTAGTCGATTACTAAGCATACTCTGATATTTCTAAGTCTGCATAGAAGTATCTCTCTCTCTCTCTCTCTCTCTCTCTCTCTCTCTCTCTCTCTCTCTCTCTCTCACTTATATAGTTGCATGATGAC
>NC_090763.1:53952649-54000149 GCF_036898095.1 Palaemon carinicauda
TTTCTATATTTTAATTTTTTTTCTGAGGGTTATTCTATTTCAAAATATCTAAAAAATTTTATGCTTTAAGTTTTTTTAAAGATTGTCCTATTTTAAAGTATCTAATGACTTCTACACTTTAAACTTTTTTTTTTCCTGAGGCTTATTCTATTTCGAAATATATGATAATTTCCAAACTTTAAGTTTATTTTTCTGAGGGTTATTCCATCATAAAATATATAACACCTATACTTCAAGTTAATCTGAGGGTTATTCTATATTATATCAAAATATCTAATAATTTCTATACTTGAATTTTTCTCTGAGGGTTATTCTATTTCAATGTATTTAATAATTTCTATAATTAAAATTTTTTTCTGAGGGTTATTCTATTTCAAAAAAAGCTAATAATTTCTATGCTTTATTTTTTTCTGAGGGTTATTCTATTTCAAAGTATTTAATAATTTTTATACTTTAATATTTTTTCTGAGGGTTATTCTATTTCAAAGTATTTGATAATTTCTATACTTTACTTTTTCTGAGAGCTATTCTATTTCAAATTATTCAATAATTTCTATACTTTAATTATTTTTCTGAGGGTTATTCTATTATAGAATATATAAACTTCTATACCTAAAGTTTATTCTGAGGATTATTCTATATCAAAATATCTATTAATGTCTATACTTTAATTTTTTTTGGAGTGATTCCATTTCATAATATTTAATAATTTCGATACTTAAAGCTTATCTAAAGGTTATTCAGTTTTAAAGTACATAATAACAACGGGTTGGCGTCTTTCGTTTCATTTTGAAAATATTTTTCTCCTTGGTAGTAATACTTTCATTTGTTTGCTGAGAGTTACTAATAAATGGGACGATAAAAAACAATACGAAAAGTCGTAGATAATGAAATAATTTAGCATTTGGTATTTCATATTTAATATCACTAGATTTTCCTTAAGCAAAGTAAAAAAAAAAAAAAAAAATCAAACTTATGATACTCTGAGACAGTTGTGTACAAGAAAACAATAAGATTTAAAGTGTGGCCTTTAACCTTGAATAGGTCTATAGAATACGTATTCTATAGACCTTGTATAGAATAATCAGAGGTCTCTCAAACCGCAGAAGGTCAAAGAGTTCACGCTAATAAGATCTTTATGAAAAGAGCAATAAACAATATTCTGTCTCTTTTTGAACAATACCTGAATAAAAAATATTGTTAGTAATCTTTACAAAGTAAAGTAAACTTCAGACACAGTGACAAAGATAATGCCTCTGGCAAAGCAAGGTAGTTGAACCAGGTCTTATATATGCTAATCAAATCAAGCAAGATTTATACTGGAGTTTAACATCGCTAAAAAGAAGTGAGATTTCTTTTTATCATGAAGTAAATTTTTTATCATAAATAAATCAAGATACGAATAAGTGTCTGAACCAAGG
Source organism: Palaemon carinicauda (assembly GCF_036898095.1). Lineage (NCBI taxonomy): Eukaryota > Metazoa > Arthropoda > Malacostraca > Decapoda > Palaemonidae > Palaemon > Palaemon carinicauda. The sequence continues at coordinate 53,954,071 of NC_090763.1, forward strand.
TTAGTTTCTTCGTGAAAACTGTCTTACTAGGCTTCTTTAAACCAAGCAGTAAGAATTTATGCCCTTTTTAATACAAACTAGTTACATAATTCAAGACATAACGTATCAGAATTCTTTCTTCTGCATTAGATTAGTATGATAATTAATAAGACCGATTAACACAAAGTTCACTTTACAGCTGTTTTTTACTTGGTAAGGGTAGGAGAGACTCTTTAGCTATGGTAAGCAGCTCTTCTAGGAGCAAGACACTTCAAAATAAAACCATTGTTCTCTAGTCTTGGGTAGTACCATATACTTTTTACTAGTCTTCCATTGTATTCTATTTGTTTCCTTATTTCCTTTCCTCAATGGACTATTTTCCCTGTTGGAGCCCTAGGGCTTATAGCATCCTGCTTTTCCATCTAGGGTTTTGGCTTAGCTGATAATGTTAATAAAAATAATAATAATAATAATAATGATAATATCATTAATAATAATAATAATAATAATAATAATAATAATAATAATAATAATAATAATAATAATAATAATAATAATAATAATAATAATAAAAGTATCAAGGAGACCCCATAGGTATTAATACCTTTATATCCTCATACCAATTAACTTCATATGAAAGGTTCTTTATTCAGACCCGAATTGTTCCCTAAATTTATCCCCTTGTTGCTAATCAAGAGACCCACCTTTGGTAAAATTCTCGTAAAAATCTTCTGACAACATTGTGTGTAATCATGCAAAAAAAAAAAAAAAAAGAACCTGACCGTGTCGAATATGACACCAAGAGATAACGTAAAAAAAAAAATATTTGTTTTATGAATGCTTACTATCTATCTATATACCAAGGCACTTCCCCCAATTTTGGGGGGTAGCCGACACCAACAATGAAACAAAACAAAAAGGGGACCTCTACTCTCTATGTTCCTTCAGCCTAATCAGGGACTCAACCGAGTTCAGCTGGTACTGCTAGGGTGCCACAGCCCAACCTCCCACATTTCCACCACAGATGAAGCTTCATAATGCTGAATCCCCTACTGCTGCTACCTCTGCGGTCATCTAAGGCCCCGGAGGAAGCAGCAGGGCCTACTGGAACTGCGTCACAATCGCTCGCCATTCATTCCTATTTCTAGCACGCTCTCTTGCCTCTCTCACATCTATCCTCCTATCACCCAGAGCTTTCTTCACACCATCCATCCACCCAAACCTCGGCCTTCCTCTTGTACTTCTCCCCTCAACTCTTGCATTCATCACCTTCTTTAGCAGACAACCATTTTCCATTCTCTCAACATGGCCAAACCACCTCAACACATTCATATCCACTCTAGCCGCTAACTCATTTCTTACACCCGTTCTCTCCCTCACCACTTCGTTCCTAACCCTATCTACTCGAGATACACCAGCCATACTCCTCAGACACTTCATCTCAAACACATTCAATTTCTGTCTCTCCATCACTTTCATTCCCCACGACTCCGATCCATACATCACAGTTGGTACAATCACTTTCTCATATAGAACTCTCTTTACATTCATGCCCAACCCTCTATTTTTTACTACTCCCTTAACTGCCCCCAAAACTTTGCAACCTTCATTCACTCTCTGACGTACATCTGCTTCCACTCCACCATTTGCTGCAACAATAGACCCCAAGTACTTAAACTGATCCACCTCCTCAAGTAACTCTCCATTCAACATGACATTCAACCTTGCACCACCTTCCCTTCTCGTACATCTCATAACCTTACTCTTACCCACATTAACTCTCAACTTCCTTCTCTCACACACCCTTCCAAATTCTGTCACTAGTCGGTCAAGCTTCTCTTCTGTGTCTGCTACCAGTACAGTATCATCCGCAAACAACAACTGATTTACCTCCCATTCATGGTCATTCTCGCCTACCAGTTTTAATCCTCGTCCAAGCACTCGAGCATTCACCTCTCTCACCACTCCATCAACATACAAGTTAAACAACCACGGCGACATCACACATCCCTGTCTCAGCCCCACTCTCACCGGAAACCAATCAATCACTTCATTTCCTATTCTAACACATGCTTTACTACCTTTGTATAAACTTTTCACTGCTTGCAACAACCTTCCACCAACTCCATATAACCTCATCACATCCCACATTGCTTCCCTATCAACTCTATCATATGCTTTCTCCAGATCCATAAACGCAACATACACCTCCTTACCTTTTGCTAAATATTTCTCGCATATCTGCCTAACTGTAAAAATCTGATTCATACAACCCCTACCTCTTCTAAAACCACCCTGTACTTCCAAGATTGCATTCTCTGTTTTATCCTTAATCCTATTAATCAGTACTCTACCATACACTTTTCCAACTACACTCAACAAACTAATACCTCTTGAATTACAACACTCATGCACATCTCCCTTACCCTTATATAGTGGTACAATACATGCACAAACCCAATCTACTGGTACCATTGACAACACAAAACACATATTAAACAATCTCACCAACCATTCAAGTACAGTCACACCCCCTTCCTTCAACATCTCAGCTTTCACACCGTCCATACCAGATGCTTTTCCTACTCTCGTTTCATCTAGTGCTCTCCTCACTTCCTCTATTGTTATCTCTCTCTCATTCTCATCTCCCATCACTGGCACCTCAACACCTGGAACAGCAGTTATATTTGCCTCCCTATTATCCTCAACATTCAGCAAACTTTCAAAATATTCCGCCCACCTTTTCGTTGCCTCCTCTCCTTTTAACAACCTTCCATTTCCATCTTTCACTGTCTCTTCAATTCTTGCGCCAGCCTTCCTTACTCTCTTCACTTCTTTCCAAAACTTCTTCTTATTCTCTTCATATGACTGACCCAATCCCTGACCCCACCTCAGGTCAGCTGCCCTCTTTGCCTCACGTACCTTGCGCTTTACTTCCACCTTTTTCTCTCTATATTTTTCATACTTCTCTATACTATTACTCTGCAGCCATTCTTCAAAAGCCCTCTTTTTCTCTTCCACTTTCACCTTCACTCCTTCATTCCACCATTCACTGCCCTTCCTCATGCTGCCTCCAACAACCTTCTTGCCACATACATCACTTGCAATCCCAACAAAATTTTCTTTTACTAACTTCCATTCCTCCTCTAAATTACCAGTTTCTCTTACTCTCACCTCATCATATGCCATTTTCAACCTTTCCTGATATTTACTTTTTACCCCCGGTTTTATTAGCTCTTCAATCCTCACTACCTCTCTTTTACATCCACCTACTCTATTCCCCCACTCTTTTGCTACAACTAATTTTCCTTCCACCAAAAAATGATCAGACATACCGTTAGCCATACCCCTAAACACGTGCACGTCTTTCAATCTTCCAAACATTCTTTTAGTTACCAACACATAATCCATTAATGCCCTTTCTACTACTCTTCCATTTGCCACTCTTACCCATGTATACTTATTCTTATCTTTCTTTTTAGAGAAGCTAGCACCTATTACCATCTCTTGTTCAACACACATGTCTACCAGTCTCTCACCACTCTCATTTTCACCTGGTACGCCATACTTACCAATGACACCTTCTACCTCTCCAGCGCCCACTCTAGCATTTAAGTCACCCATAACAACTACATAATTCCTTCTACCCAGTCCTTCTACACACCTAGTTAAATCATTCCAGAACTCATTCCGATCTTCTTCACTTTTCTCACTACCTGGCCCATACGCACTGACAAACGCCCAACATTCCCTACCCAACCTAACCCTTACCCACATTAACCTAGATGATATCTCCTTCCATTCCACTACTTTACCTGTCATCCATTCACTCAGCAATAACGCCACACCCTCTCTCGCTCTTCCCCTTTCAATCCCAGACACTCTACCAGACATTTCACCAAACATCACTTCACCCTTTCCTTTCATCTTTGTCTCACACAAGGCCAATACATCCATCCTTCTACTTCTAAACATACTTCCAATCTCACATCTTTTACTCTCTATCGTACTACATCCACGCACATTTAAACACCCCAAAACTAGAGTGCGGGGAGCAGTCACTCTCCCCCCAGCTCCATCTCCTTGTCGATGTCTCGCAGGAATTTTTTACAGGAGAGGGGGTTCCCAGCCCCCTCGTCCCGTCCCTTACAAAGGTGGTTTAAAGGTAGCTCATGAATGACAGAGGCAATGGGCAAGGAAATGGACAATGCCCTAGATTCTAACTATATATACATATGATCAACGCCTAAGCCCCTTATCCACACCAGCTAGGCCCAGGGAGGGCCAGGCAATGACTTCTGATGACTCGGCAGGAAGACCTATACGCTTTCACCGCTTATAATGTATCTAAATGCCTCCCGCCTCAACTTTATACAAATTTATGAAGGCAATAAACAGTATGTTCTTTTATTAAGAAATTTACATTTATAGTTCTTGCAATTTATAAAGTGAATAAAAAAATATTAGCTCAAATGGAGGGTAAAGTTATAGAAATTACAAGAAACTATTGCGCTTGAGAAGGACTCGATCCCCCGTCCAGCAGATTGCCAGGCAAGGACGTTTCCAATAGGTTACCAAATATGATAAATTCCGAAATGATGAGACGCCAGTTGATTTTGATCATCATTTAAGGATATAAATTAAATTATAGGAGTATGAGATTTAATCCTGAATGAACTTCAGTGCGGGGATGTCTTTTATGTTCTACAGGGCACCAAGCTTTCCTATTTAAACTAAATAGGATATATATTTCAGATAAATTCAGCTCATCTCATCTTTTAAACACAGTTCCTTTTTTTTTTTTCATTGATATCCTAGAAGAAATAGATGATCCTTAAGCTTTTATGGACCTTCTTCATCCTTTTCTTTTCCTACATCATTCACATTTCGCGTAAATAACAACTTTAATAAAAAAAATGAAGACCAAAATCATACTGTTGGCCGATCAAAACACACACTAAAAATATCCCCTTCCGCAAATTTATGCAAATTTATGAAGGCAATAAATAGTAGTCTCTTGTGATTATCGCTCTCAAACAAGCTTTTTATGACGCGCGACTTCACCGTCTTGGCAGAATCATACATTTTTGCTTTGTGAATTTCTCGTCTCAATGCTTCCTATTTTGGGTTGTTTCCTCAGATGTTGCATTCGTTTATGACTTGACTCTTCGAGGTAGATTACCTAATTAAGGGGGATGAGTTTATCCTGATTTTAATGTGAATATGTAAGGACGCTGAGAGCAAATTTCTAATTTCTAATAGAAATTGTTGTGATTGTTCGAGTTCTGTATAGCATAGGATTTAGTGAATGACATACAATGTGAATTCAATGTGAATAGGAAAGGACGTTGAGTGGAAATTGCTAATTTGTAACAGTAATTGTTGTGATTTTCGGATTCTGTATCATCATCATTATTATTACCAGCTAAGATACAACCCTAGTTGGAACAGAATGGTGCTATACGCCCAAGGGCCCCAGCAGGGAAAAATAGCCCAGTGATGAAAGGCCATAAGGAAATAAATAACTATATAGGAGAAGTTATAGTAAGAAAGATAAAATATTTCAAGATCAGTAACAATGTTAAAATTGACCTGTCATACATACACGATGAAGACAGATTCAAGTCAACCTGTTCAACATAAAAAAAAATCGCTGAAAGTTTGAACTTCAGATATGAATTGACGAATGATAAACCGTATGAGAAAAAAAACACTGTTAAGGTTTACGTAAATATGCCAAAGATCTCGTGAAAAGCAAAATTTATCTGCAAGAAAAAAAAAAAAAGAAAAAAAAAGAAAAAAAAAAAACCCGACCTCTGGAACGTCTCTCCACCTTTCCATCTAGTTTCAAGAAAGAAGAGGTTCAAAGAACTGTATGTGCCCACATGGGGTTCCATAAGGCTAATCGTTGGTGGGGGAATGCAAGAATTAGCTGTTTTCCAGGAAGCTGGAAGTCTGGAAAAGACGAAGGAAGGATATTGACAATAAAGAGCCACAGGGTCTCAGCAACGGAATTCAAGATGCAGAAAAAGGGTTACATAGATTATATGAATAAAACCAAGATGATGTTCAATAAAAAGCTGAAATGCAACAAATATGCAATTCTTCTTACTGCACTGTATTTGTTCAGTGGCCACTCTCCTCTTTGTAAGGGTAGAAGAAACTCTTTAGCTATGGTAAGCAGCTCTTCTAGGAAAAGAACACTCCAAAATCAAACCATTGTTGTCTAATCTTGGGTAGTGCCATAACCTCTGTACCATGGTCTTCCACTGTCTTGGACTAGAGTTCTCTTGCTTGAGGGTACACTCGGGCACACTGTTCTATCTTATATCTTTTTCTCTTCCTCTTGTTTTTTTAAAGTTTTTATAGTTTATAAAGTGATATTTATTTTAATATTGTTGCTCTTCTTAAAATATTTTATTTTTCCTATTTTCCTTTCCTCACTGAGCTATTTTCCCTGTTGGAGCCCCTGGGCTTATAGCATCCTGCTTTTCAAACTAGGGTTGTATCTTAGCAAATAATAATAATAATAATAATAATAATAATAATAATAATAATAATAATAATATGGAAAACCCCACAGAGACTGGAAATGAATATTATATATTTAGGACAGACAGTTAGTGGTTCCCCAAGACATGAGACTGAAATTAAAAGAAGGATAAACATGGGATGGAGAGAATCTGGCAAAGAAAATGAGATTATGAAACTTAAAATGCCACTTTCTTTAAAAATAAAAGTATTTGATTAGATGGTCCTATCAGTATTAAGTTATGCATCAGAAACTTAGAATCTTACTAAAGCTTTAGAACATAAGCTTGTTACAATTCAAATAGCTACGGAATAAATAATGTTAGGAATAACACTAAGAGGCAGAAAAAAGCAACATTGATACGAGAGCAAAATAAAGTAGATATTGTTACATGCAAAAAAAAAAAAAAAAAAAAAAAAAAAAAAGGACATGGGCAGGGCATATAATGAGAATGACAGATAATAGATGAACATTAAGAAAACAGAATGGGTTCCTAGAGATGGCAAAACAAGCAGGAGAAGGAAGGGAAGACGATTGATTGACAAATCAAGAAAATTTGCGTGTATAGACTGGCATAAACAGACACGAGTGGGAGGGGGCATGTCTAAGGGCTTGTCCTGCAGTGGACTAGTTACGGCTGATGATGATGATGATGATGATAATGATCATATTATATTTTGTTATGGTAAAATGTATCAACCACTCGTCTTCAAATGTACCAAGATCATTGTTATATATATATATCACAACGAATGATATTTATTTGTTGGAAATCTGTTAATTGGCTGTGAACAATCTGTATTACCGAGCCTTTCTCAAGTAGTAATTGAAAATAAGATTTTCCCCTTGATTCAACATGAATCACATGACCAAGATTCAGTTTAATTAACTGTAGAATTAAATTCATCTTGGGGTTATAGTTCTCTGATATATGTTACTTCGCTTTACTACCCAACCTAAAAATTAGGTGAATGGCGTTGAATTTAATGTTACTGTAGTAAGCTTTACATAAAACAAAATTAGCAAAATTTAAGAGTCAACATTCAATATCATAGCTGAGGAAATTGGGAGGGTACATGTACATACTATGTAGGCCTGTACAGACAGCCCTTCTATGGATTAAACTTTACTTAACTTCGTCAATGTTTAGGGACTATTTTCATATGTCCTCTAGATATTAACATATAATCAGATTAGAGATGTAAAAATCCGATAATTCCAAACGTCTGCCATCCTTTTACCCTTGTGTTTTAAAACTTCTACTAGTTACCAATAGATGACGTTAGTAATCCCTTTTTGTAAATGATTAAGGATATTCTATTTTCGCACTAAAGGACTGCCTTAGGGTACCATGCGGTCGCCTGAGGCGATACGTAGTTCTCGAAGTTGATTTTAACTGGCATTTTAACAACCTGTACAACCATTTCATAGTTTTGGAAGCATCCTTGAGCTTATGATATTTTGTATTGGAGAAGGAATATAGAATCACGAAAAAATTTGTGGAGGCAAATTTATTTTCTTTGTATCTTTGTAATAGAATACTTACGATAAAAACGTGAATTAATAAAATGTAATTGCACTTCCATAATAAAAAGATAAGAATAGAGGCATAAAATGTATTCAAACAGTAAAATATAGATACACGAAGACTAAAATCTTGCAATCAATTTGATGTTCAGTACATATCTACGAAAGCTTTGGCGGAATAAAAGCGTCAACCTTTTTCCCCTGCCCACCGAAAATACATCCCGCCTCAAAGTTATGCAAATGTATGAAGGCAATTAATAGTTTATTCTTTTATTTATAAATATACATTTATAATTATTACAATTTATAATATATATACATCATTCCTCTCTGATGGGGCCACCTTCACTTGGTGAAAGGCTTTGTGGCCGTATGGTTGATGACCGGAATTTGACCTTTTGCTGAACCTTGACCTTCGACCTTAACATGTATTGATTGGCATGGATTTTCATGCACTCAAATATAAACTAAGTTTGATGTCTCTGTGACAACGATGTCCAAACTTATGGCTAATTACGTGAATTGGACATTTTGCTTGACTGTGACCTTGACTTTCCAAAATTTAATAATTTCCAGCTTTTTACATACAGTTAATCCCTGTAAGTTTCATTACTCTATGATCAAAAATGTGGCCAGGAAGCTGTTCCCAAATAAACACACATAAAACACGCAGAGGGGGTAAAGCATAATGTCCTTCCAACTTCGTTGGCGGAGGTAACAAAATTTCCCTACTTTTACTCTCTATGTACTTATTATTTGCATTCCTCTGAAATTATTTCCAGTTAAACAAAGGATACAGTATTTTTTTTTATTAATAGCTCATATACATGTTTTGTTTTGATTTCTGCATACAAGGCTGTTTTATAAGCATTTTGTAATGTGTTTTTCATACCTTCATAAAAACTGGGTGTAAAAATAGTAGTCCTGAAAGTGATATTTATTTTCTATTAGAAAGGTGGCTCAGATTTTTCAGTAATAAGTAATCATTTGATAACCAAAAAAACGCCGATCTTTTAAAGAAATCAGAAAAGTTGTAAAAATTATTGATTTTGATTAATGCTGAATATAAGGCAATAAATAAGAGTCACTTGTGATTACCGTTCTCAAACAAGCTTTTTATGACGCGCGACTTTATGTCTTGGCAGAATCATACATTTTTGCTTTGTAAATTTCTCGTCTCAATGCTTCCTATTTTGGGTCGTTTCCTCAGAGATTGCATTCGTCCAAGATATGACACTTTGAGGTAGATTGCCTATTTAACGGGGATAAGTTTATCCCTATTCTACTGTGAATAGGAAAGGACACTGACAGGAAATTTCTTATCTGTAATAGAAATGGTTTTGGAGGCTCCAGATCTGTATGATAAATAATAATAATAATAATAATAATGATAATAATAATGATAATAATAATAATAATAATAATAATAATAATAATGATAACAATAATAATAATAATAATAACAATAATAATAATAATAATAATAATAAAGATAATAATAATAATAATAATAATAATAATAAATGGATAATAAATAATCAATAATAAATAATGAATAATAGATAATAAATAAATAATAATAATAATAATAATAATAATAATAATAATAATAATAATCATTATTATTATTATTACTAGCTAAGCTACAACCCTAGTTGGAAAAGCAGGATACTATAAAGCCTAGGGCTCCAACATGGAAAATAGCCCATTTAGGAAAGGAAATAAATAAACTATATATGAGAATTTACAGTAAGAAATTTAAAATATCTTAAAACGTTAAAATAGATCTATCACATATAAGCAATGATGAGAAAATCATGTCATCCTATTCAACATAAAAAAATAAATTCCTTGCAAGTTTGAACTTCTGATATGAGTTGATGAGTGATGTACATCATGAGAAAAACATGTAAAGTTTATCAGCAGTAAAAAAAACACGACCACTTTTGATAACACAGAATCGTATTTCCACATTTCCACCTTAATTTTTTTTTCTTTTATTTTAAATATATAATTACATTTTATTAATTTACATATTTTTTTCTAATTATTCTATTACAAAATATAGATGTGAACTTATACAGCATTCTTCAAAAATATAGATCAAAATCAAAATATATAGTTTATAGCATACAGTTTAGTGGGACCTGGTCCCGTTTCGATTCAAGAAACAGCAGAGGCTCAAACAAGACTATAAGGCCACAGTGAGGTTCCATGAAGCCAATCAAAGTTCATGGGGGAATGCAAGAATTAGCTGTTTAAAGGTTTAAGGTTTAAAGGCCGTTCATGAAAGGCAGGGACAAGGGACAGTGAAATTGCCCTATTGAGTTGGACACTGCTCTAGAGACTGACCATATATACATATGATCAGCGCCTAAGCCCACTCTCCACCCAAGCTAGGACCAATGAAGGCCAGGCAATGGCTGCTGATGAATCAGCAGATAGACCTATAAGCTCCCCCAAATACCCCATCCTTGTCCAGATACAAATAACATAAGAGAAAGTCAAGGAAACTGAAGGCATGGAAAAGACGAAGGAAGGATATTGGGAATGAAGACGGAAAAGCAGCCCACACAATATATTAAGTAGCAACACACAAGACAAGATAGATGAATAGAATAAAAAAAAACTTAATTGAAAAGCAGCAAGGATGGAATCTCCATTGCACGTGATCTTCTCACGTTTCAGTGACCTTTGAAAGCAAATTCAAAGACATCGTAAAGAAGACATATACAAATTATATGTCTTTCTATTTTGTTTATTTACATTTTAAGGAGAATCAACTCACTGAAAAGCTGCCTTATAGATGAACTAACTGCAAAAAGGAGAATGTCTCTGAAATAATATATACGAGGCAGAAGTTATAGCTTTGAGATTAACATTGTAATCTGTATACTATACATGTTCCTTAAGTATTTTACATTAATTGTTCATTGCTTCTCATGCTGCTTATTTATTCATATATTTCCTCCTCTCACTGGGCTATTAATCACTGTTGGAACCCTTGGGCTTATAGCATCCTGCTTTTCTAACTAGGGTTGTAGCTTAGTTAATAATAATAATAATAATAATAATAATAATAATAATAATAATAATAATAATAATAATAATAATAATAACAGAAAGTTTATTTCACAGGAAGCAGCAATACTATTAACATATCATCATTGTATATATGCAATATAATCCTGAATAAATAATGACCTCATGAGATATACGTGGTCACGGATTGGTAAAACTGAAATTTTTACCTAAGGTGTAACATTTTCAAAGGATGTCAGTGATTATTTCATCACAATCAATGATTATAAGATAGATATATGAAATAATCGGATCATTTTACATTTGACATTACTGGATAAATTCAACTTTATAACATGACCTCAGAAAGGAATCTCAACGGATGATTTTCCTCTGTAAAATCATTGTTTAAGAAAGTTTAATAAATACGAAATCAATTATATACAGTAGTTTTCGACTCTTCATATATCATCTATAAATTCCATGAGGAATGGGAAGGAGTGTAACAAAATTACCATAATGTAAGATTGGAAGAAAAAAAAAAAATTCAAAATACATTATTTTAGATGGTAAAAATGGAAGGTATATACTATGTAGACATGTATAGACAGTCCCATGTATTACATTTTATTCAATTTCAACGATGTATAGAAACTATTTTCATATGATTTCCTCTAAATATTTACATATAATCAGATTAAAGAATAATGTCATGTAAAACCCCTTTAATTTCAGGTGTCTACGATCTTTACTGTAGTCTTTACTCCCCTGTGTTTTAAAACTTTTGCTAGTTACCAAGGAATTAAGGACATTCTATTTTCGCACTAAAGGACTGCCTTGGGGTACCATGCGGTCGCCCGAGGCGATACGTAGTTCTCGAAGTTGACTTTAACCGGAATTTTAACTACTTCACTACAGAGGTGTTGCTCGTTTAAGACAATAATGATCTGAAATACCATTTCATGGTTTTTTATGTTTTATTATATAAATATAATTACATTTTATCAATTTATATTATATACGTAATTATTCTATTAGAAAAAATATAGAAATCAAGTTATACAGTACTTTACAAAAAATATAAATCAGAATCAAAATATATAGTTTTAAAAATTCTCTTGTTACATACGTAAATATATTGCTTGTATACCTACATTTAATGTATATCCTTTGTGATTCTAATTTACTTTTTGAAGAAAAACATTTATAGCCATTTCATAGTTTTGGAAACGTCCTTGAACTCAGAATGTTTTGCACAGGGAAGGAATATAGAATCACGACAACCTTAATAGAGATATAAAATGTAATCAAACAGTTGATTTATAGGTAAATGATCATCAAAATCTTACAATTAAATTGATGTTTGGCACAGATTCACGAAACCTTTGAACTAAACATCACCCCCTCAACCCCCCCCCCCCTTCCGAGAATATCTCCCTCCTCAAAGTTATGTAAGTTTATGAAGGAAATAAAAAGTTTATTTTCTCTCATCAAGGAATATCTATTTACAGTTCTTGCAATTTATGATATTGTATATACGTCATTTGTCGTTGTAGTAATAACTAATCATTTAATAATTGAATTATTGATATTTTAAATGTTATAAAAAGTACTAATCATGATTGATTTGGCTCTACACTGAATCATCATCAGCCGTAACTAGACCACTGCAGGACAAAGGCCTCAGACATATCCTTCCAATTGTGTTTGTTCATGATCTTTCTATGTCAGTCTATAACTGCAAATTTTCTTCGCTCGTCTATCCTTCGTCTTCTCTTCCTTCCCCTGCTTCTTTTGCACTCTCCAGAGACCCATTCTGTTATTCTTAATATCCATCTATCATCAGTCATTCCCATTATATGACCTGCCCATGTCCGTTTCTTTTTTTACGTGTTAGAATATCCTCTACTTTAGTTTGCTCTCGTATCAGGCAATAGGTAGTAGTCTATTTTTTTTTCTTTTGGTAAGTACCTTGCCTAGTGATCGCCAGACTGGGGTTCGAATCTCGCTCAAGATCGTTAGTTCCTTTGATCACTGCAACGTCACCATCATTGTGAGCTAAGGATGCTGGGATTGGGGAAGCCTATAGATCTATCTGCTGAGTCATCAGCACCCATTGTGTAGCCCTCCTTGGTTCTGGCTTGGATGGAAAGAGAACTTGGACGCTGATCACATGAACATATGATCAGTCTCTAGAGCATTGTCTTGCTTGATAGGGCAATGTCATTGTCCCTTGCCTCTGCCATTCATGGGTGGCCTTAAAAAAAGTAAGTTTTTTATGACGCGCGACTTCACCGTCTTGGCAGGATCATACAGTTTTGCTTTGTGAATTTCTCGTCTCAGTGCTTCCTATTTTGGGTCGTTTCCTCAGAGATTACATTCGTTTACGGTAGATTAACTAATTAACGGGGATGAGTTTATACTGATTTTTAATGTGAATAGGAAAGGCAGCTGACAGGAAATTGCTAATCTGTAATAGAAACTGTTTTAATTGTTCGATTCTTTTATAAGGTATGATTTGGTGAATGATATACTGAATGAGGAAAACACTGTCAAGGTTAACGCAAATATGCCATGTAATTCGAGAAAAGCGTAATTTATCAGCTGTCAAAAAGACGATCTTCACCTTCCCACCTTGATTTTTTCTTTTAGTTTAAACATGCAATTACATTTTATCAATTTATATAATTTTCTTAATTATTCTACTACAAAAATATAGATGAGAATTTATACAGTATTCTTCAAAAATATAAATCAAAATCAAAATATATAGTTTATAGCATTTAGTTTAGTGGGATCTGGTCCCGTTTAGATTCAAGAAACAGAAGAGGCTCAAAAAAGTGTATAACTCCACAATGAGGTTCCGCGAAGCTATTCAAAATTCGTGGGGGTAATGCAATAATCAACTGTTGTCCAGATACAAATAAAATAAGTGAAATTCCAGGAAGCCGAAGGCCTGGAAAAGACGATGGAAGGATATTGGCAATGAAGACGGAAAAGTAGCACATAAAATGAATTAAATTTACATTTTATTTTCAGGAGAATCAACTTACTGAAAAGCTGCCTCATAGATGAACAAATGGCAACTAGGAGAATGTCTCTGAAATAATATATACACGGCAGAGTTTATAGCTTTGAGATTTACACATAATTTGAGCCAGTGTATGCTATAATTCTTTCCTAATTATTAAAAAGTTTATCTCGCGTGAAAAAATGCTTTCAATATATTATAATTGCAGGTAAATCACATGCATATGAATAAACACGGAACTTGAGAGATATCAGTGGTTACGGATAGGGAAAATTGTAGTTTTTAGGCCTAAGGCGTAATAATTTTCAAACAATATCAGTGATTATCTCATCAGGATCACTTATAAAATTAACATAAAGAATAATAGGATCATTTTATATTTGACGTTACTGCATATATTAAACTTTATAACATAACCTCAGCGTTCAGGGAATGGAATCTCAACAGATGATTTTCCTCTGTAAAATTAATGTTTAAGAAGCGGTTGTTTAAGAAAGTTTGAAAGATACGAAATCAACCGTATCGTTTTTTACTCTTTTCATATTATTATTATTATTATTATTAATAATTATTATTATTATTACTAGACAAGCTACAACCCTAGTTGGGAAAGCAAGAAACTATATGCCCAAGGGCTCCAACAGGGAAAAAAAGCCCAGTGAAGAAAGGAAATAAGGAAATAAATAAAATGACGAGAATAAATTAGCAATATATCATTCTAAAAACAGTAACAGCGTCAAAAGTTTTCCAAATTCCACGAGGAATGAGAAGGAGTGTAACAAAATTAGCATAATGTAAGATTGAAAGAAAAAGCCATTCAAAATGGATTATGATTGCTTGTAAAAATGGAAGGTATATACTATGTAGACCTGTATAGACAGCCCTATGTATTACATTTTATTGAACTTCATCGATATTTATGAATTATTTTCTCATGATTTCCTCTAAATATTTACATATAGCCATTCTAAATACATTATCATTGCTTGTGAAAATGTAAGGTATATACTATGTAGACACGTAGGCTACAGACAGCCCTATGTATTACCTTTTATTCAACTTCGTTTATGTTTAAGGACTATTTTCTTATAATTTCCTCTAAATATTTACATATAGCCATTCTAAATGCATTATCATTGCTTGTGAAAATGTAAGGTATATACTATGTAGACTTGTGTAGACAGTCCTATGTATTACCTTTAATTCAACTTCGTCTATGTTTAGGAATTATTTTCATATGATTTCCTCTAAATATTTACATATAATCAGATAAAAATATAATGTCACGTAAAAATTCATTAATTTCAAGCGCCTGCGATCTTTTCAGCCTTGTGTTTTAAAATTTCAACTAGTTACCAATAGATGGCGTTAGTAATCCCTATTTGTGAATAAAAAAGGATATTCGATTTTCGCACGTAAGGACTGTCGGAAGGACCATGCGCTCGCCCGAGGCGACACGTAGTTCTGGAAGTTGATTGGAACCGGAATTTGAACTACCTCGTTACAGAGGTGTTGCTCGTTTAAGACAATAATGATCTGAAATACCATTTCATAGTTTTTTTTATCATTTATGATAAAAATACGATAAAATTTTATTCATTAACATTATAACGAAAATATGACAAAAATATAGAAATGAGCTTACACAGTACTTTACAAAAAATCAAAATCAAAATATATTGTCTAAAAATGATTTTGTTACATACTTAAATATATTTCTCGTATACCTACATTTACCTACATTCAATATAAATCCTTTGTGACTCATTTATTTTTCAAGAAAAAACATATACATTTCATCGTTAGGTAAACCACATTGAGCTTAGAATGTTCTGCATTGGGGAAGAAATGTAGAATCACGACAGCCTTTATAGAGGCATAAAATGTATTCAAACTGTACATTATAGATAAAAGAAGACCGAAATTGTACAATTGATATGATATTTGGATCATATCTACGAGAGCTTTGGCGGGATAAAAATATCCCCTGAAAATAGTTGATTTTATTGTGAATAGGAAAGGACGCCTACAGATAATTTCTAACTTATATTAAAATTTGTTATGATTGTTCAAATTCTGCATAAGATATGATTTGTTGAATGATATACCTTATGAGGAAAGTACTATTATAGTTATTGCAAATCATAGTCAGGAGGGAGAATATGAAGCTGAAGTTCAAAATAGAATAAAAGCAGGGTTGGCGAAATGGAGGGAGGTAGAAGGCGTAGTATGTGACAAGAAAATGCCAATTAAACTAAAACATCAAGATCTATAGCACGTTAACAAGACCAGTGTTGATGTATAGATCGGAAATGATGGCTCTAAGACGAAATGAGGAAGCAAACCTTTAAAGAAAAGAAATGTGAATGCTGAGGTGGATTATGGAATACCACTACTTGGAAGGTTGGAAAATGATGAAATAAGAAAAATGGCAGGCATAGTAAAGATTGCAGAGGTAATAAGAGTGTCACGACGGAGATGGTGCGGGCATGTGTTGAGTATGGATGGTAGGGAGAGAGTGAGGAGTCAGGAGGAACCTATTACGGTGGGGGTGGGATGGGCGGCTGGAAGATCGAGAGGGAGGCAGGGAATAAGAAGGCAAGATAAGATGAAGGATGATATGGAGAGAAGATGTTTGGTGGAAGAAGATGCCTTAAATAGAAGGCATTGCAGTGGGCGCATCAGGCTACCGACCCCTTAATGTAGGGATAATGGTGAGAAACAAGATATGCGTAAACACACACGCATTTATATATATATATATATATATATATATATATATATATATATATATATATATATATATATATATATATATATATATACAGTATATATATATATATATATATGTGTGTGTCTATGCATATGTAATTGAATTTCTATATAAATGTATGATGGATATTAACTATTACTATTTATTTTTACTTTTATCATTAATAGACATGCTACAACTCCTATTGAAAAGCAGGATGTTACCAGCCCAATGGTTCCAACAGGAAAGTAGCATGCATATACAGTATATATATATATATATATATATATATATATATATATATATATATATATATATATAGATATGTATATATATACATATATATATATGTAAATATATGTATGTATAAATGAATATATATATATATATATATATATATATATATATATATATTCATATATACATATACATATATATATATATATATATTATATATATGTATATATATATACATATATATGTATGTATGTATATGTATATATATATATATATATATATATATATATATATATATATATAATATATATATATGGTTGTTAGCGTATTATCTTCATGCAGTAGGTCGTTTCTACTTTTTATTCTTTTTAAGATACTTTTCTTATATCACCGCTTCTTATGTTATCTGAGATAAATATTAACGAATCTAATGAATAGTTAGAATTCCTCAAATTTGTTAAAAACTGATAACCACAGCTATTCACATTGCCTTTTTTTGTTTACTGAAATGTTTGAAGTCTCCATACCCTTGGCTGGCAGTGTTATTGACCTCCAAAAGGTCAAGAATCCAAACATTTTCTTCATTAATTTGTCCAGTAAAAAAGTCCACTTTATCTCAACCTCTTATCTTTTCTTAAAGATCCCTTATCATTTCATCCATTATCTATCGCTATCATATTACCAAAGTCGTGTCATAGAACACATCAAAGAAGAAAAATCCGACACAGGAAGATACTCAAGCCATTATTACCACATCCCATCTTTTTAGGAAAAGGTTAAGACTTCTAAATCTGCCTCGTTTTACAGAAGGACGAGCGATGACCCACCTCATATTCTTGAAGGACGCGAAGGATAATGCGAACAGGATTCCTTCCAGATGTACCCACAACTCAAGGCGAGGTCATTAAAGCAAGACAGGGCCTGTGTCTCCCCCAGGGTGGAGGGAGCCATCTGATACAAAAGCCCTTGGAAAAACAACTTTTTTATTTTTCATCCCTGAGGCCATTAAAGAAAACACTGTGGGATTTTAACCATAAAGCTTATTATAGTATCCTGGTAGTACCAGAAAACATGCGTTTATCCACTCAAAGCAATGAGGGGGGGAAGAGAGAAGGAAAGGCAGGCTGCAGCCAAGCTACAACCATATTCTCAAAGAGGTAAGATCTTTCATTCTTTCTTTCTTTCTTCATCGTATTCTTTATTTTTTCTTTTTTTTCTTCTGCAAAAAGTTGTGACCGTGAAAAGATACTTTCAAGGGTGCATTACTTTTTTTTCCAGTTTTCATAGCATGTTTTATTGGATATTAATGCTATGATTTCATCTTACACTAAATCATACACATACATACATATACATATGAATGTATAGGCTATATATATATGTATATATATATATATATATATATATATATATATATATATATATATATATATAGTATATATATATATATATATATATATATATATATATATATATATATATATACTATATACATACATATACAGTATATATATATATATATATATATATATATATATATATATATACATATACATATATATATATACATATATATGTATATATATACATGTTTATACATATATATACATATTGTTTATATATATACATATATTTATAGATATATATATGTATATCTATATACATATATATGCATATATATATATATACATATATATATATATATATATATATATATATATATATATATATATATATATATATATATATATATATATATATATATATGAACACAGCGACACCGTAACCCAATATAATACTGATAGTGAAATAAAAAGTTGGACGCACATTGGTCAAACTGAGCATATTCATTTCTCTGAGTTTCTACTGAAATTACCTGAGCGGACCCCCTTGGTCAAACCTGGGTTACAATAATAGCCTCAAAAAAAAAAAAAAAAAAAAAAAAAAAAATCCGGAAATGGGTTTATTATATAAAACATGGATTTCCAGACTCCCCAGTGAAATTTTACAGGTTTAAAGGTCGTCCATGAATAGCAGAGGCAAGGGAAAATGACATTGCCCTTGCAGGACAATGTCCTAGAGATGACATTATATACATGTGATCAGCGCCCGAGGCCCCTCTCCACCCAAGCTATGTCCAGGGAACGCCAGGCTATGGTTGTTGATGACTCAGCAAGTAGACCTAAAGGCTTCCCCCAAACCCCCCCATTCTTGCCTCACATGATTGGTGAGGTTGCAGACACCATAAGAATACATCGAGCTTGAGCGGGTCTCGAACCCCAGTCTAGTTAATTACTAAGTTTTAATGCAGCTGTTACTAAGTTGTGGAATGATCTTCCTAATCAGGTAGTTGAATCAGTAGAACTTCAAAAGTTCAGAGTTGGAGCAAATGTTTTTATGTTGACCAGGCTGACATGAGTCTTTTTTTAGTTTATATATGACATATCTGTTTTTGACGTTGTTAATAGTTTATATAGGACATATCTGTTTTTGACGTTGTTAATAGTTTATATAGGACATATCTGTTTTGGCGTTGATACTGTTTTTAGAATGATTTATTGTTAATCTATTCTCATCATTTATTTATTTCTTTATTTCCTTTCCTCACTGGGCTATTTTTCCCTATTGGAGCCCTTGGGCTCATAGCCTCCTGGTTTTCCAACTAGGGTTGTAGCTTGGCTAATAATAATAATAATAATAATAATAATAATAATAATAATAATAATAATAATAATAATAATAAGCCGGGACGTTTCCAAAAGGTTATTACAACCCAGAGATGGACCCACGGGCAAAACTGACGACGTAAGTCTCCCTCTAAAATCCTAGGAGGTGTGTCTTTATCCATTTTAATATAGTCTAAGATTGGATAAAGCTAACACACCAAGCTCATGCCTTCTACAATTCCTTGAAGACGCAGATTCCAATCGACCTGCCTTCCTGAGACACTTTTGTTTCTCAAGGCAGTATTATTATCATTATTATTATTATTATTATTATTATTATTATTATTATTATTATTATTATTATTATTACTAGCTAAGCTACAACCCTAGTTGGAAAAGCAAGATGCTGTAAGCAAAAGGGCTCCAATAGGGAAAAATAGCCCAGTGAGGAAAGGAAATAAGGAAATAAATAAATGATGAGAATAGATCAATAATAAATCATTCTAAAAACAGTATCAACGCCAAAACAGCTATGTCCTATATAAACTATTAACAACGTCAAAAACAGATACTGTACGTCATATATAAACTATAAAAAGACTCATGTCAGGCTCCAACAGGGAAAAAAACTATAAATGAATTAATCTATTTAAGGGCATCTGGAGAAAAAGTAATAAAGTAGCCGCTGCCAAATGATTATTCCTGTTCTGCAAAATGAAGGATAGGAAGAGGCATAGTTTATAGAACCCCAAGAAGGTTTAATCTCCTTGAAAAAACCCCGGGCTCTGGGCTCCCGTGGGAGTAACCACAGGAGGGCTCTTCAGCCTGACACATGATGATCCAAGGTTCCCTTCAGAATCTTCAGCGGTGCCTCTGTTACTAATTTTTAATTAGTCTGTTATTGGAATAGAATAAAAGACATTATTCCTACCTTCCAGGACTCCTTGAAGACATTCACCTTTCTAATAACAGATGGGTCCGATGCGATGCACAAAGCATCCGGGAGTAGAAAATAATTGATTAAAAAAGTGATCTGGTGTTGCTGAAGATTTCAAGCAACTGAGATCTAAGTCTTGTGGCTTTTATAACATTTGATCAGATTTAGGTCATTACAGAAACACCTCCAAGGATTCCCTGGGTGGGGTGGGGGTGGGGGGTGGTTTGGATTCTTCAATCCTTGGCTCAGCATGAAGTCTTTCGTTTAATTTCATTTGATTTTATGCAAATTGAGCTATGTCCATATGCCAGCACAAGTATTTACTCCTGGGTCAGTTCCTACTAGTTCCTATTATGAATTTGAAATTATGATGAAGTTTTTTCATGTTTTACAACGTGGAATTTTTTTTTTTTATTAAGAGAACGCTTTGATTATAATTTTGCCTATATCAAAAGTGCCCTATAAACTAGCGGTGACAGGAGGGGGGTAAAAGATTTCTCCTGAGAAAGAATCCTCTAGGTTTAGGGTGTTTCATGATATATGTGGTCATATTTAGCAATGAAATAAAATCTGGAATATCCTTTTCATATCTCGTTCGTTCGCTTAAGATTGTACTGCTTTATGTAAAACACAGGCTTCATTTCTCAAATCTGAAATGCATTCCTTTCTTTCTTTACGTGCGATCTATAGGAACTAGGTATATATAATGAACATAAAATTTAGGTTGCCGAAATAATGGATATTTTGAGCCCAAGGATTTAGTATTTCCACCTGAGCTGTTATATATATATATATATATATATATATATATATATATATATATATATATATATACATATATATAAATAGATATATGTATATATATATATACATATATATATATATATATATATATATATATATATATATATATATAAACATGCAAAGGATACATCAGCACAGAGAGGATGAAGGAAATACTGATCACACGAAAGAATAAACGATAAATGTAATTAGTTAAGGACTGCAGTATTGCAAGAGCCAAGGTCTGGCTTGGAACGGCCATTCAATCTACGACGACAAATGTAGCATCAAGAAACGATAGAAGCTCATTCCTTAAGAAGTGTTGAGCCCAGAAAGTGGTTCCATAAAGATAATCTAAGTTCAAGGGGAATGGTTTAAAGATTTAAAGACCGCCCATGAATGGCAGAGGCAAGGGACAGTGACATTGCCTTATCAAGCAGGACAATGCCCTAGACACTGACCATATATACATATGATAAGGGCCCAAGCGCCCTCTCCACCCAAGCTAAGACCAACGAGGGCCAGGAAATGGCTGCTGATAACTCAGTAGCTAAACATATAGGCTTCCCCAAATGCAAGAATTAACTGTTGTCCAGATACAAATTAAAGTGTGACAATTTCAAAGAAGCGGATAGCCTGTAAAAACGAAGGAATTATGTTGGCAACAAAGAGCCACATGATCTCATGGCAAAGGAATTCATGATGCGCAAAAGGTGTTTCATATGCTATACTCTGGTATGCTAAAATCCATCACCCATTCATGTTTCCTTATTACCAGAACACCACAGGACTTGCAAAGCTTGCTTACCAAAATGCATGAAATATCACATGAGGTTGGGCTCAAGATATACAGAAGAGAGACAGAGATGTTGAGAACGGAATATGTAATAGAAGAGAAAATATCATTTGTAGGAGAAATGATTGATGAGGTGGAATCATTTAAATATTTAGGAACTATTATTTATAATACAGGATCTTTAGAATTAGAGTTTAATGAAAGATTGAAAAAGAAAAATCAGACAATGTGCAGATTAAGTTAAATTTGGAAATCAAATCGCCTGAAATTACATATAAAAATCAGGCTATATATCAGTTTAGTGAGATTGGTGTTACTGTATGGACATGGGTCGTGGTATGACAATGAAACAATATCCAACTGATTTTGTAGATTTGAAAACAAATCCATAAGAAGAATATTGGGAGTTAAATAGCACAACAGGATTAGAAACGAAACTATAAGCGAGATTACCTGAGTGCCATATGTGGATGAGATCATGGTGAGGGGTAGATGGAGATGGTTTGAGCCTGCGCTGTGCGCTCGCCAAGAGAGATTAGTTCACCAAACTTAAAACTGGGTTCCACAAGGCACTAGAAGAGTTGGAAGACCCAGCCTATATGACTGAGGACTATGAATGTGAAGTAGCAGATCAGGAATGGTTAAGTATTGATTTAAAAGCTCTGCCTCCTCCTTCCTCTAAAAACCGTTTTGTTGCCCTACCAATGCAAATAATGGAAGCTCCTTATTATCTTTATAAATTGCCACATAACATTTTCCTACAACTGTGGCTTATTTATATGGAGGTAAAATGTTCTTCCAAAATGATTTCAGTTCCTTTTTAAAATCTTTTATTTTAGCTATAAACAGAACCTGGTCAGATTCACTATCGGGACTATCCAAGTAGTTTGAATTATCACTATTACCTTGGTTAATATTTTGTATTCACTTTATTGTTATTGTTTGCAGAGGCATTTTTCTTGAAAAAAAAATCGAGATATATCTGGTTGCTTTGTATTTTCATTATTTATCATGTTTCTATCTCTCATAATACCTTTCTTTGAGGTTTTCCCTTTATTTTTCTTCATTGCATCTTTTTTTCTTAAATCTTCGATTGCATCCCTTTCTGTTACTATTTGAGCAAATGCCTTTCTCATCCTTGTCTTGTTTTTATCATTCGTGATTGCTTCTTCTATAAGATTATCTTTTGTATGTAAAAGTGTCTCTTTGATGGATCGTTCATAATATGGGGTAACAATAATAAGAATAAAGTAGATAGGCACATTTTAGAATGAACATTATAATGAGATTAGCTTCGTCCCTCGTTGATTTTTCTCATTATCATGCTGTTCACTCTGATGCTGCTGCATTTAACACCATATCAAAAAGGCAACATGAGAGCTGTGTCTTTCCTAATGCAATTATCAATATGGAAATTGGTAGGAACAGGGAAAATATATTTCCTTTTAATCCCTGAAATTTTCATTTGGATATGTGAATTATGCTAGGAACAATGTATATACAGGAAAGTTTTTTTTAATTATTTGTAGCATTTGGGGTGACAATCTTAATGAAGGTTTGACCCCCTGAGTGTCAACACCTTCGAGGGTGTCACCAGTATTGAATAACCTTTTTAATATGATATCATAGCCCTAGAACTAGTAAGACAAACTTTTTCTAGATGTAACTCTCAGGGTGTCACCCCCTTTTAGGGTGTCATCCTGAGCAGAACCCCCACCCCACCCTTTACCTCACCCCTGATGTCTTATTTTGTATGTTTATGATTATTTATATGTAGATTTAGACAAAAGTTTATTCGTGTGCTCGAATACAAAGTTTAATTTACATATTCATATAGTAAGACAAAATTGGACAGGTTTCAAAGCCATGGTCAGGCAAATTTGGACAGGCAAATTTCTCACTTTTTTCTTGGTGAGGCAAAATTGGACGATCTTGGATTACGGACACAAAAATTTATGTAAGTCTATAATTTTTTTTCCAAGTATATTTACATTGATAGGGACCAAAAATTGTGATAATTTGCCCAACTGAGCGTTGCCGCTTAACGAGGATACAGACGTGTCCAAAATTGCCTCACTGTCCAAAATTGCTTCGCCTCTAAGATAT
Source organism: Palaemon carinicauda (assembly GCF_036898095.1). Lineage (NCBI taxonomy): Eukaryota > Metazoa > Arthropoda > Malacostraca > Decapoda > Palaemonidae > Palaemon > Palaemon carinicauda. Next base: position 53,978,438 of record NC_090763.1, read on the forward strand.
TTTTTTATCGCTGAAATATGGGGATTTTTAACTTTTTGATGATTTAAGGACAAACCATTTTTAAAGATAAGACCTCCCTGTTTTGAAAACATATTGGTCATAAATTATTAATATAGATTTTGTACAAAGGTTTTAAAAGTGTCCAAAATTGCTTCCCCCTTCTATATTTACTATAATTTCATATAGTTAATCTGATTCCTTTTATGACATAAAAGCGACAGAAAAAAATCTCATTCTGTTGTTTTCTGAAGGAGGGATAACTCATCAGTTTTTGAGGATAACACAACCCAACAAAATCAACAAACTATCACCTAGAATCTCACAAGATAGACGAAAAAGCAGTATACAAGATAGGTTGCAAAGCTGCACACAAAATAGTTGGGAAAGCAGCACAGCCTAGATTGATAACAGCAAACAAGATAGATTGAATAGCGGCACACAAGATAGACAGTAAAGCAGCACATAAGATAGTTTAATAGAGGCACACAAAGTAGACGGAAAAGCAGCACACAAGATCGATGGAAAAGCAGCACACAGCCTAGATTGATAACAGCAAACAGGATAGATTGAATATCGGCACACAAGATAGACAGCAAAGCAGCACACAAGATAGTTTAATGGGAGCACACAAAGTAGACGGAAAAGCAGCATATAAGATAGATGGAAAAGCAGCACACAGCCTAGATTGATAACAGCAAACAAGATAGATTGAATAGCATCACACAAGATAGACGGAAAAGTAGCACACAAGATAGTTTATTGGCAGCACAGAAATTAGACGGAAAAGCAGCACACAAGATAGATGGAGAAGCATCACTCAAGATATATTGAATAGTAGCACACAATATAGATTGAAAAGTAGCATACAAAATAGATGGAAAAGCAGCACACAGCCTAGACTGAAATGCAGCACACAAAATAGATTGAAAAACAGCACACGAAACAAACGGAAAAGCAGCACAAAGGTATATGGATAATCAGCACACAAGATAGATTCAAAAGTAACACGCAAGAAAGATGGAGAAACGGCTCAGATGAAATCTTCATTTCAAGCCATTTTCTCATGTTTTTTTTTTTTTTTTTAACTTTTATTTAAAATAACAAAATACAATATTTACATTCAATGAATCGTGAAAGCAAATTATGAGATGTCTTAAAGACGAGTCATATACTGGACAAATTTTACTTATTTGCTTTGTTTATTTAGTGCAACTTTATAGAGAATCAATTCACGGAATCGCTGAATTATAGATTAACAAAAGGTATTATGAAGCACGCTTATGATATAATATATATATACATATATATATATATATATATATATATATATATATATATATATATATATACATATATAGATATATATATATATATATATATATATATATATATATATATATATATATATACATAAATATATATATATATATATATATATATATATATATTTTTATATATATATATGTATATATATATACACACACACACACATATATATATATATATATATATATATATATATATATATATATATATATATGTTTATATATATATATGCATATATATATATGCATATATATATATATATATATATATATATATATATATATATATATATATATATATATATATATATATATATATATATATATATATATATATGTGTGTGTGTGTGTGTGTGTGTGTGTGTGTGTGGCAGAGCTTATGCCTATGAAATAAACATCATATAACTTGAGCCAATGTAAGTTATAGCTATTCCCTACACTGTTATAAAACCGTAATTCTAATCGGAATTTCTCTGTAAAAATATAGTTCTTAGCCGTATCATATTAAAATTCAGGCAACCGTACTTCTACCCTTCTTTATATCTTTTACGGTTTGGTGATCGTAATATCACTCCTTAACGTTAATATATCCGTTTTTAAAACGGCAAATGCCCTGACAGCATTTATTCCAGGATTGCTACAGTTTTTTACGGAAAATTTCTAACAGTGTAAGTATTTTAAAGTTTATTTCGCGTGAAATAATTCTATCAGCATATCATAACTGTATGTAAATGATAAGCTCATGAATAAACAAAGACCTCAAGAATGAACGAATAATTGTTGATTATCTGACATCATAACAGCGGTTATTGATACCTAATCAATTCAAGGTAATAAAGAAATGAACAATTAACTTCATAATAAAACATTAAAAGAAATCAGTGGTCACTGGTTAGTAAAATTGTAGTTTTTTTAGGCCTAAGGATATCAGTGATTATCTCATGAGGATCTCATATAAAATCAACATGAAAAATAAAAGGACAATCTTATATGACCTCAGCGTTTAGAGAAAGAATCTCAATGAATTATTTTTCATTTTTTTCTCTGGTAAATTAATGTTTAAGAAAATCCTGCCTAAAAAGCCTTAAAATTACGAAAATCCTTCAAAGATCAGTGTTTTGGTTATCAAAGTCAGAGCCACTCCCTATTAGAAAGTAAATGTCATTTTCAGGCCTACTATTATTACACCCAGTTATTTTTTTTTTTTTTTTTTTTTTGATGAAGGTATGATAAACATTTTACTAAGTACTGATACGGTGACCTCGTATCCGAAAATCAAAACAAAAGATGTATATGACATTTTAATGAAACATATAAATATATTCCCAATATTAAAGAACTGTAGCCTTAGTTTAACTGGAAAGTAATTTGGAGCTCCACAAGGCACTAGAAGAGTTAGAAGACCCAGGCCTACATGGCTGAGGACTTTGAAGCGTGAAGTTGGAGATGATAAATGGAGAAGTAGTGATTTAAAAGCTCAAGATAGAGACGACTGGCGAAATCTAACACAGGCCCATTGCGTCAATGACTGTAGATGATGATGAGATGACATTTTAATGACAAATTATAAATGTTCCAAATATTAAAAAAAAAAGTGTACCCATTATTTAACGGGAAAGTAATTTGGAGACATGTAAATGATAAGTATATAAAGTATAAAAGTAGGGAAATTTTGTTCAAATTTGTACCCAAAGTACTAAGTACTAATGATAGATTAGCTACGATGAAAATAAAAGATATAAAAGACTGCTATTTTGTCATTTAATTAAATTGAACTTATAAACTGTATATTTTCTTAATAAAAGTAAAATTTTTTTTTTTTCATTTTGGCTTTTAATGTTTAAATGATTTAAACTGAAAACTAGTAATAGGTTAAGGATTTAAACGTTAGATTTTGAAGCAGATTGAAAAAAAAAAACGATGAAAATACGGCAATGGTCATAATAGCGGATTTTATTGTAGCGATTTAGAAGGGAAGGTACTCATGATTTTCAAGTAGTGACCCATAATTACTTAAATGGATAAAAAGTAGAATGACAAATGGAGCAGTTGTGAATAGATGTCTATTACAAAATTAATTAATATAAAGAAATTTATATTATGATGAAATATATTTTATTACGTCGTACTTTTTTTTGTATAACTACAAATTCCACGAGAAAGAGGAAGGATTGAAGCTACATAGCATTTTGTGAGATTGAAGGAAAATGCCGTTCAAAATACGGTACATTGTTGGTGAAAATAGTACGGTAGGTAGGTAGACATACATAGTACTTCGAAATATTACATTTTAGTCAAATTCGTATATATTAAAAAACTATTTAGTTAAAATTTCCTCTAAATATCAACATATAATTAGACTGGAAAATTAAAATTTAAATAAAAATCAATGTTTAGCATCTACGATCCTTTCTCCCCTGTGTTTGAAAATGGAATCGTCCATCTGTAGAAGTTACCAATAGATGGTGTTACTAATTCCTATTTGTAAATAATTTTGGATATTCTATTTTCGCACGTAAGGACTGCCTTGGGGGGTACCATGCTGTCGCCTGAGGCGATATGTAGTTCTGGACGTTGACTTTAACCGGAATTTTAACTACTTCACTACAGAGGTGTTGATCGTTTCAGAAAATATCAACCCGGAATACCATTTCATAGTTTGGATCATTGGAAAGCCTTCATTTCTTTTGTTTTGTTATTATAAGAATATATACAATTACTTTTTTTTAAAATTTACATTATTTCCGTAACTATTCTATACCAAAATAAAGATGTGAGCTTATACAGTGTTTCACAAAATTATAAATGAACTCAATACAAAGTAAATCAATGAATAAAAATTTTACAATATACAATAAAGTCTATAGTACAGTACAAACGTCCTTAAATTATAAATACAAAATTTACATGTTCAAGTAATAATCATAAAAGTAATCTTTTGTAAATATTTTATCTAATTCCTTTTTGAAAATATGACTTATCAACTTTTTTTAAAAATTTTATTTCATATGAATATAACAACTTTGGGTCATCTGTCAACAGTCCTATAGATCGGTTTAATAGGTTTTGCATTGAGGAAGGAATATAATATCCCGATAGCCTTTATAGAGGCATAAAATGTAGGCACAACGCAGAATTAACGTTAAATAAATAGTTAATTAGTTGAATTGATTAAATTCGATTAAATATGAATTATAAATAAATCAGTAAATTACTTAGATCAGAAATTACTCTTTATAAGTTAGGTATAGTTACACGTTGTTATGGCCTGATTGATAACGTCTCTGCTTGGTGTTTATCAGATGGGGGTTTGAGTCCCGCTCAGACTCGTTAGTGCCATTAGTGTCTGCAACCTTACCATCCTCGTGAGCTGAGGCTGTGGGTTTGGTGGAGCCTATAGGTCTATCTGATGAGTCATCAGCAGCCATTGTCTGGACCTCCTTGGTCCTAGCTTGGCTGGAGAGGGGGCTTAGGCGCTGATCATATGGTCAGTCTCTAGGGCATTTGTCCTGCTCGATAGGGCAATGTCATTGTCCTATGCCTCTGCCATTCATGAGCGGCTTTTAAACAGACGAGTACTGTTGGTTGATACTGATTCCTAATCGGGTAGTTGAATCGATTGAACTTCAAAAGTTCAAACATTCACAAATGTTTTTATATTGACCAGGTTGACATAATTCTTTTTATAGTTTATTCATGAAATATATGTTTTGATGTTGCTACTGTTTTTAAAAATACTTTATTCTAATTGTTCATTATTTCTCAGATAGTTTATTTATCTCCTTATTTCCTTTCCTCACTGGGCTATCTTTCCCTGTTGGAGCGCTTGGGCTTATAGCATCTTGCTTTTCCGACTAGGGTTGTAGCTTAGGTAGTAATAATAATAATAATGATGATAATAATAATAATAATGATAATAATAATAATAATAATAATAATAATAATAATGATGATGACGATGATGATAATAATACTACTACTAATAATAATAATTATATAGTATAATAATAATACGATTTCGACTAAATTTTAATCCCAATGTTGCAAATTATGTTACGATTTTAAATACGCTTTAAATAAGATCCGAACTAACTGTGAGGATTCTTATAGACATGTTCTTAACATAGGGTTTCAAAAACCAGTAATCAGCCTTATAGGACAAATCGAAGACAATAATAAGAAATTTATCATCCATATACAATTCACTCTCAGAAAAGCCTTACAGTTCACTCAGTTTATTTTTGAAAGCGTTTTAAAAGTGTCTACACTTAAAAAAAATGCCGTAAAAACGGTAAAAATCTAGGAATAACTGTTGCCAGCCATTTACCGTTTTAAAAACGGATATATTGACGTAAAGGATTACGTTCATCAAGCCGTAAAAGATAATAACAAAGTAAGGTGAAATTACAGTCGCCTGTATTTTACTAATATACGGCTGAGAACAATATATTTCTACGGAGAATTTCCGATTAAAATTACGTTTTTTTTTTTTTTTTTTTTTTTTTTTTTTTTTTTTTTTTTTTTAACAGTGTACCAGTGGTTATATCAATGTTGAGAAATATATGTAAAATAGATATGAAACACCCACTGAAGTTTTTAAAACTAGATTTCAAAGGATGCTCAAAAGATCAAAATACAACAGTGATGTTTATTGTTGATTATATATGTGGAGTTTGGATCGGATACAAATCAGGGTTAATTGATAATGCAAGGAAAATTATTGAATATATAGAGTCGAGTTTTTTTTTTTTATAATAGATATATGCTGATAAAATCATATGGTAATAAATGTACAACCTATTTTGTATCTTAGCTCTTAATAATGATAATGATAATAATAATAATAATAATAATAATAATAATAATAATAATAATAATATTAATATTAATAATAAATATAATAATAATAATAATTATTATAAAAATAATAATAAAAATAATAATAATATTAATAATAATAATAATAATAATAATAATAATAATAATAATAATAATAATAATAATAATAATAATGATAATATTATTATTAATAATAATAATAATAATAATAATAATAATAATAATAATAATAATAATAATAATAATAATAATAATAATTTCTTTAGTTCCAAAATAAAATAGAAGATAAACAAATTTTTCCTTTTTTTCCTAATTTGGTGAATACAATATCAAAAAAATGAATAAGATTACGTCTGGTGTCTTTCTTGAAATGAGTTTACTTCAATTCTTCACAATTCTCCACAAGTTAAAAATTTAAGGAAATATCTTCTTAGCAACTCTTGAACATTAAAAAATATATTAACCTTTCTGTCTATCAGTCTGTCTATCTATCTCTGTCTATCTTCTACAAATAGTAATTCTGCAATTTTTAATAAGTGTAATGAGGGACAACTGTATTGCAGTTATTGAGGGTACACTCAGGCACAATATTCCATCTAATTTCTCTTCCTCTTGTTTTGTTAAAGCTTTTAAAGTTTATATTGGAAATATTCATTTTAATGTTGTTACGCTTTTTAAAATATCCTATTTTTCCTTGTTTCCTTTCCTCACTGGGCTATTTTCTCTGTTGGGGGCCCTGGGGTTATGGCATCCTGCTTTTTCAACTAGGATTGTAGCTTAACAAGTAATAATAATAATAATAATAATAATAATAATAATAATAATAATAATAATAATAATAATAATAATAATAATAATAATAACGTACCGAAACTAAAGTTAGACTGTCTAAAAAGAGATAAAAAATTAATATAATTTGATGTAACTAACCTACACTATATACATTGATCATTAAATGGCTTTTATAAAAGGGTAATATGGATTCACCCCCATCCACAAAAAAAAAAAAAAAAAAAAAACAAAAAAAAAAAAAAAAAAACACACACACATAAGATTCAATGCTACTGAAATAATGAGATACCATAATTAATTGATCATGTCAGGAAGCTCATAAGGCAACAATTAGTGTAAAGTAAATAAACCAATTAGTAAAAAAAACGCAAGGAAATATTTAAAATAATATGCCAAACGTTAAGATGAATAAAAAGGATTACTCACTGGTATTTTTCTCTAAATTATTCTGGGAATAATGCTTTCATAATAGGACTTATTAGGTTTCGACTAAACGCAATGGTAAAATATAATTCGATTCGTCTTGAGAGATAAGAAAAAAATGCTGAGAGAGAGAGAGAGAGAGAGAGAGAGAGAGAGAGAGAGAGAGAGAGAGAGAGAGAGAGAGAGAGAGAGAGAGAGAGATAATCGGTAATTGTGAATATTTTGCGAACATAAAAGTTGAATGTCAATAAAATCCTTTAACAAAGTATGGCTTTGCTACGGCAGGTTATATCTTAACTTTTTAGGATTAAATTTGTGGAAATTTTAAAATCTTTTATAATACAGAAAATAAACGTTTTAGATCTCAAACTTTCGTTTTCTGAACTTAGACAAAACCTCCATCAGCAAAAATATAACTTACAATCTTTCCCAAGAGCATTGTATATTTGTTCACAGAATTCCCTATCCTCAAAATTGGAGTTACACGATGACAAATTCATCACAGTGAAAAAGCATGAATCAAAGTTAGTGCAATCTACTGCTGAAGCAGCACCTCAAATAATCGCCCCAAACTACAGTAAAAAGAGGAAAGTGTTAATTCACATATACAGAAAGAATGATAATAAGAAAATGTGTAAATAACATCTCAGGGAGACAAAATCCTTTGATTTTTAAGTTCCCAAGAGTATGGGAACTTTCCTTCATCAACGATAACCAAAAGGAGAAGGATTTGTCAGCGGGTGTTGGCAGCATTGCGTTACAAAGAACGTGGAAATGTTTACACCTAACATTAGGAAAATAAAAAAAAAATATTGAAATTATCATTGACAAGGAAGTCCTGAGTTAGCGGGACTGGATTATTTCTCATGAAGAGGGACGTCGTTTTGGTGGTTTTCCTCCAACAGGTGAATCCCATTTCTAACATATACTGTGGTAGCTCATGTTCGATAGTTTCTAGTAGTGTCTGAAACCCTACTATCTTTGTGAGCAAGGGGTGGTGGTTTTGGGGGAGCCTGTAGGACTATCTGATTAATTATCAGCAGCCATATAAAGGTGTTTAAAGGCCACTAATAAAGGGCAGAGGCAAGGGACAGTGACATTGCCCTAGCAAGCAAGACAGTACCCTAGAGACTGACCATATATCATATGATCAGCGTCCAAGCTCCTTCTACATCCAAACTCGGACAGGGAAGGCCAAGTAATGGCTGCTGATGACTTAGCAGGTAGACCTATTGCCCCCTCAAACACCCGATGCTTAGCTCGAAAGGATAGTGAGGTTGCAGCGACCAAAGGAACTAAGGTGTTTGAGCGGGACTCGAACCCCAGTCTGGCGATCATCAAGCAGAGACGTTAACAATAAGGCCACAACAACCAGTGGCCCTTTCTTGTCCTAGCTTAATGGAACGGGGACTTGGACTCTGATCATAAGTGTATGTGGTCAATATATAAGACATTGTCTTGTCTCTTGTGTCTGCCATTCATGAGTAATCTTAAACTTTTTAAAAACATTATATCAGTCGGCTATACAAAGGCAACATCAGGTTTTTTTTTTTTTTTTACCTTACTGTCTTCCTTGTTGTTTTTATTCTCATATAAGGGGTAAATCATGAGTGCAACAGTTATCAACAAAAAAGTATGAAATTATTCTCAAACCAAGGGAAAAGGAATTTAATGAATTTTATCTTCTGTTACTCACTCTAAAGAACGTAAGCATTCTGCTTTTGTTTCCTTCAGCTACAAACTTTTACCATTTGTAATATCGTGGCAGAGGGTTAGCTTATTTCACCTTTTTTTATGGACATGTAGAACTAGGTCAAATGTGACGATTCCAAATGCTGTTTATTCTTTGTCTGAGGACACCTGGTACTAATAAAGTTAACCTTTACACAAATTATTAAATGAAATCTTTCAATTTATTTTAAACGACACAAAAGGACTGAAAAAAGGCCTGCTGTGCATTATACTTACTATAGATTTAATATTGATTTAATAAGTCTAAAAGCTGAAACTTTGTATGCTTGCACCAAGCAGAGTATACCTGGCTGAAGAAAATCAGAAATAACGGATATTTTGAGCCCAAGAATTCGGTTTATTCCATCTGAGCTGTTATAAAGAACTTGCAAAGACTACATCAGTCAGAAATGCAGAGTGTAGAAAGGATGGAGGAAGCACTGATGAAAGAAAATAAGGTAAATGCAGTATTACAAGAGCTCGTGTCTGGCCGGAAGGGCCTGGCAATCTTCAACAACAAATGTAAATTCAAGAAACAACAGATGTTCATTCTGTAAGAAGTGTAAGAGCTATAACGAGGTTTATTAAAACCAATGAAAGTTCACGAGGTAATGCAAGAATTAGCTGTTGTCCAGTACAAATACTGTGTGAGAATTTTAAGTAAGGCGAAAGCCTGGAAAAGTCGAGGGAATTATATTGGCAATAGAGAGCCACAGGATCTCATGGCAAAGGAATTCATGTTTTACAAGAAGTGTCACATAGATTATTCTCTAGGATTTTAAGATCCATCCCTCACTCGTGTCTTCAAATTTATGAAAATCTCAACGAATGATATCCAATGGTTGAAAATGATGTAATTTACAGTAAACATTATGTATCAAAGAGCCTTATTGTGAACCTTTCTCAAATAATCAATTAAGATATGATTTTTCCCTTTGATTGAACAAGACTCAGTTTAATCAAGTGTTGAACTAAATTCATCTCTGAATTATATTTCTCTGAAGTTTGTCACGTAGCTATACTGTCTATCTGAACGATTATGTGAATGGTATTAAATTAATTTTTACTGTAGCAAACATTACAAAAAAATGATACTCGCAACATTCAGTCAGTTAGGCAAAGGAAAAAAAAAAAAAGACAATGGATACGTCGTGGGAGCCTTATCTTGCTACCATATAGAACCCAATATACTCACTGAGTGTATATAGTTTCACATTGTTTTCAGATAGTAAAAATAACTAATCAGCTTCCATGTATCTCATAAAAAATTATCATATATTAGGTTTCCTTTTATCACACAAAAGTGACGGAAAAAATTCTCATTCTGTTGTTTTCCGAAGGATATATAACTGATCAGTCTACATAGGTCACATAAAACAACAAAATTAACAATCTGTCCCCTAGAATCTTACAAGATATACGGAAAAGCAGCACAAAAGATAGATTGATAGCAGCACAAAAGATAGATGGAGAAGTAGCACACAAAATAGACGGAAAAGCAGCACAAAAGATAGATTGATAGCAGCACAAAAGATAGAGGGAGAAGTAGCACACAAAATAGACGGAAAAGCAGCACAAAAGATAGATTGATAGCAGCACAAAAGATAGATGGAGAAGTAGCACACAAAATAGACGGAAAAGTAGCACAAAAGATAGATTGATAGCAGCACAAAAGATAGATGGAGAAGTAGCACACAAAATAGACGGAAAAGCAGCACAAAAGATAGATTGATAGCAGCACAAAAGATAGATGGAGAAGTAGCACACAAAATAGACGGAAAAGCAGCACAAAAGATAGATTGATAGCAGCACAAAAGATAGATGGAGAAGTAGCACACAAAATAGACGTAAAAGCAGCACAAAACATAGATTGATAGCAGCACAAAGATAGATGGAGAAGTAGCACACAAAATAGACGGAAAAGCAGCACAAAAGATAGATTGATAGCAGCACAAGGATAGATGGAGAAGTAGCACACAAAATAGACGGAAAAGCAGCACGGATGGAATCTTCTCATGTCTCAATTACATTTGAGAACACACACAGAGATGTCTTAAGAAGAGACATACAAATTTTACTCATTTTCATTTTGTTTATTTACGTTCAATTTTACGGAGAATCAATTCACAGAATCAATGTATTATAGGTAAACAAATGACATTATAAATAATGTTTATGATGCAATTATATACGTAGCAGAGGTTATGCCTATGAGATAAACATCTTGTAATTTGACCCAATGTTGCTATACCAACAGTATTTCCTAAGTACTTTAAAGTTTATTTCGCGCGAAACAATGCTATCAACATATCATAATTGTATATACATCATTTGTTCATGAATAAATAAATGATATTAAGAAGCGAGCCAATGATGTAATATATACGTGGCAGAGCTTATGCCTATGAGATGAGTATCATTTAATTAGATTTTGCTATAGATATTCCCTATATTTGAAAGTTTATTTCACGTGAAGCAATGATATCAACATATCACAATTGTATGTAGATTGTATGGTCATGAATAAACACAGACTTTAAGATATATACGTGATCACGGACTGATAAAATTGTAGTTTTTAGACCTTATGTATAATGATAATTTTTAAGGATATCGATGATTATCTCATCAAAATCACGGATCATTATATATATGGCATTCCTTGGTAAATTCAACTTTATAACATGACCTCAGCGTTTATAGAAAGGAATCTAACGGATGCATTTTCTGCTGTAAAATTAATGTATAAAAAATGTTACATAAAATTTTTTCTAGAAAACACGAAATATATTGTATTTTACCGTACTCTTTTCACATAAATTTTACGAACTCCACGAGAAAGGGGAAGGACTGAAACAAAATGAGCATAATGTAACCTTAAAAGAAAGAGCAATTAGAAATATATTATCATTTCTGGTGAAAATGGTATGTAGGTAGACATATATAGTCCTTCAATACACTACATTTTATTCAAATTTGTCAATATTAAGAAACTATTTCTTAAATTTCCTTTAAATATCAACATATAATTAGCCTTGAGACGGAAAAATCATGTAAAAACCGACAATATTTAGTGTCTGCAATCCTTTCTCCCCTGTGTTTTAAAATGGAATCGTCCATTTCAACTAGTTACCAATAGATGGCGTTAGTAATCCCTGTTTTTAAATAATTATTGATATTCTAACTCCGCACGTAAGGACTGCCTGGAGGGACCATGCGGTCGCCTGAGGCGATATGTAGTTCTCGAAGTTGCTGTGAACCGGAATTTTAACTACTCCACAACAGAGTGTGGGTGCTTTAAGAAAATAATTATCTGGTTGGAATATCATTCCATAGTTTGGAAAACCTTCATTTTGGGAGATTTTGCAGTGGGGAAGGAATATAAAATGCATTCAAATAGTAGACATAATGCAAAACTAACGTTAGCTAAATAGTCGATTAGCTGAATTGAATGAATTTGAACTAGGAATAAGAGTTAATAGAAAAGGTTTAGCAAAAAGGCTAAAATTAAGACCAATAATTCTTACGATGTTGGAGGTATTATGATATAATACACTTGCAAGGGACGAATGAAATTGTTTGATATGTAATACCATTTCCTCCCCCCCACCAAAAAAAAAGAAAAAAAGAAAAATAGAGCCCAATGAATGACATGTAATACAATAAAGAATTTACTAGTGTTGAAGCGATGCAAATTCTGTGAAAATTTAAGGTCCTTTTGAATCTTTTTTTAACTTTCATTATAAAAATACAATTATGTTTTATCAATTTTCATTATTTACGTAATTATTCTATTATAAAAAGAAAATATAGATATGAACTTATACAATATTTTACACAAAATAAAAATAAAAGTCAGCGTAAATCAAAATAAAACTATATAGTATAAAATCCTTTTGTTACGTACTTAGACATAATGCCTGTATACCCTCATTTAATATACACCCTTAATGATTCTTTCGAATTAAACCTAAACTAAATGTGAGGACCATTCCCGACATGGTATTAACTTAATGTTTTTGAGTCCAACGGTATTCAGTCTTCTGGGAATATAAGCCAAATCAGATACAATAATAAGAGGAAATTTAGCATATATATACAATTCACTCTCAGAAAAGCCCTCGGTGTTTAGGAAAGCAGATTTAAGAAAAAATGTAGCCACTAAAAGAAATTGTTATTTATTGCAGGATATGGATGGGATGGTACTTGGGATATTTAAGTAATACCCGCAGTTACTTAAATGGATGATAATTAGAATAGTAAATACTTTATATATATATATATATATATATATATATATATATATATATATATAAATAAATATATATATATATATATATATATATATATATATTTATATATATATATATATATATATGTGTGTGTATATATACACACATATATATGTATATACAGTATATATATATATATATATATATATATATATATATATATATATATATATATATATATATATATATATATATATATATGTATATATATATATATATATATATATATATATATATATATATATATATATATATATATATATATATATAAAAGACGAATTTTCATTCAAAACCAGTTTAGGGAGATTATATTCAGTTTTTTTTTTTAAGTTGTAAATCTAGTAACGAGTAATCTAATAAATTGAATAATTGATGATGGTTACTGCGGGGTGTCTCTGAAAGAAAACTAAATAAACTTCTTCATCGTCCTCATCTTCCTCTCCTCCTACGCCTATTGACGCAAAGGGCCTGTGTTTGATTTCGCTAGTCGTCTCTATCTTGAGCCTTTATATCACACAACTTATAACACGATATTTTCTCAAAATACTTTTGTAATAATAGAAATAGCCTGAATATTGTACACTGGACCATTCAAAATAAAAGATATGACAAAAGGAAATATTTCAAGCATTTTTAATTTTGTAATTTAGCATATGCAATAGCAAATACTTCATGAGTAAGATTACTTCTGGTGTCTTTCTGAAAGTAAGCTTACTTCAGTCCTTCACAATTATGTCAAGTTAAAGGTTCAATGAAATATTATCTTTGCAACTTTGAACATTGAAAAACTACTTATGTCACTGCCTTTGTCTGTCTTAAAGTCTCTCTAACACTCTCTGTCTATCTTCTTACTACTACAAGTAATAATTCTGTAACTTTTAATAAGTATGATAAACCGTAATCCAGTTCATTCTTCTTAAGGCTTTCAGTACGATATGGTTCTAGCAAAAAAAAAAAAAAAAAAAAAAAAATTCACACAGTAATTTCGGCTATTCAATTGCTATAAATCCCCCTTTTTTTTTTTTTTTTTTTTTTTTTTACGGAACTTACAGTTTAATAGTGACAATCTCCAGCATTTTAAGCATTGGAAAACTCCATGTAAGAAATTCTATGCTATTCCAGTAGGTAACAGAAATTTATTACGGAAATTAATGCTATCATTAAAGGACTTATCAGGTTTCAACTAAAAGCGATGGTAAAATACATTTCGATTTGTTTTGGGAAATAAGAAAATTAAGTTGAGAGAGAGAGAGAGAGAGAGAGAGAGAGAGAGAGAGAGAGAGAGAGAGAGAGAGAGAGAGAGAGAGAGAGAGAGAGAGAGAGGGGGGTTCATAGTTCTATATATCAAATTTTTGTTTTCTGAACTTAAGACAAAGACTACGTAATCAAGAATATAATATACAACCCTTTTTTCCAGGAGCCCTTTGTATTTGCCCATAGAATTCCGTAGCCTCAAAATTCAACTTATTCGATGACAAATAAAATTCATCATAGTGAAAAACGTTCTATCAAAGTTAATACAATATACTACTGAAATATCACTACAAATAATCGCCCCAGCTCTAGCCACTACCCCACCCCGAAAGCGTTAAATTACATATATAGGAAGAATAAAAAATAAAAAAAAGCGTAAGGAACATCTCAGGGCGACAAATCCTTTGACTTTTACGATCCAAAGTGTATGGAACTTCCCTCATTAACGTATACCAAAAGAAGAAGGATTTATCAGCGGGTGTTGACAGCATCCCTTACAAAGAACGTGAAAATGTTTACACCTGGCATTAAGAGAAACAGGTACCTCCCAGTTTCACCATATACTATGGTAGCCTATTAGAAACGTCCCTGGCTGGCAATTCGTTGGACAGGGGTTCAAGACCCGCGGAAGCTCGATACAGTAGTTTCTGTTAGTCTTTGCAACCTCACTAGTCCTGTGAACCAAGGATGGAGGCGGGAGGGGCTTTCTGAGAGCTGAGTCATAAGCAATCACTGCCTTGCCCTCCCTGGTCCTAGCCTGCATGAAGATGGAGTTTGGGTGCTGTTTATATATGTATGTGATCAGTCTCTGGGATATTGTTCTGTCCTTTGTCTCTGCTATTCATGAGCAAAGACACAGAAGATCAATAAACTATGCAAAAGAAACATCAGGTATTTTTTTACCTTAATGTCTTTCTTGCTGTTTTCATTCTTATATAAAAGGCAAATCAGAGATGCAACAGTCATCAATAAAAAGTATTAAATCATTTTCAGGCCAAGGAAAATGAAATTGGATGAATTTCTTCTCCTAAAGAACGTAAGCATCTTGTTTATGTTTCCATCAGGTAAAAACTTTTACCATTTTTAATATCATGAGAGCAGGTTAGGGGTGTGAGGGCATAATATACACTGTTTGTGTTCACATAAGACAAGGTCAAATGTGATGATTGTAACCCTGTTTGTTTTTGTCTGAGAACATCTGGTACCAATGAAATCAATCTCTATACAGGTTATTAACTGTAGCCTGTCAATATAATTTAAATGACCTAAAGTGTCTGTAGAGGTGTGTCGTTTATTATAATTACTAAAGATTTAATGATAATTTAATATGCCTAACAAATGAAACTCTTGGAGTCTTGCAATAAGTTAAGTATGCTATGGAAGAAACAGGCATATATAATGAACATAGAATTCAGGCTGAAGAAATACCTGGCATTTTAATCCTAAGGATTCATCTATTCCACCTGACTTGTAAGTTCTTCAGAAATGCTAAATTCAGAAAGCATGGACATACTAATAAAGAACACATGAACGAAAAAAGATAAAACCTAGATATAAAGATAACAGAGGCTCATTCCCTAAGACTGTATGAGCATATGATGTGGTTTAACAAAGCCAATCAAAGACCATGGGAGAATACAAGAATTAGCTGTTGTCCAGTACAAATACTGTGTGAGAATTACATGGAAGCTGAAAGCCAGGAAAAGACGAGGGGATTGTATTGTCAATGAGCCACAAAATCTCAGAGAAAGGAATTCATGATCCGTAAAAAGTGTTACATAAATTTTACTCTGGAATGCTAAAATCTATCACCGAGGCATATCTTCAAATTCATCAAGATTATTGTTATATAAATCTCAAAAATATCATATTCATTGGTTGAAATTGATTTAATTTGGTATAAAAAATATGTATCAACGATCCTCTCTTAAATATTCAATGAAAATAAGACTTTTTTTTCTTTACTTAATTCAACAAGACTTCATGACCAAATTTGAGTTCAATTAACTGCAAAACTAAATTCATCTTTGGATTACATTTCTCTGCCATATGTCACTTCCCTTTACTGTCTATCTTAAAGATTATGTAAATGGTGTTGAATTTATTTTTACCGTAGTAAGGTTAATGTAAAAAATGGTACTGTACAACATTCAGTTATTCAGGCAAAGAAAAAATATGAAAGTCACGCATGAGGGTAATATTACGACAATATCATTATCACTCATCAACATCATTGCCATCATCTCCTCCTACGCCTATTGACGCAAAGGGAATTATTATTATTATTATTGCTATTATTACTAGTCAAGCTACAACCCTAGTTGGAAAAGAAAGATGCTATAAGCCCAAGGGCTCCAACAGGGAAAAATAGCCCAGTGAGGAAAGGAAATAAGGAAATGAATAAATGATGAGAATAGATTAACAATAAATCATTCTAAAAATAGTAACAGCATCAAAACAGATATGTCCTATATAAACTATTAACATAAAAAACAGATATGTCATATATAAACTATAAAAAGATTTCGCCATTCGTCTCTATCTTGAGCTTTTAATACTTCCCCATTCATTATCTCCTACTTCAAGCTTCATAGTCCTCAGCCATGTATGCCTTGGCCTTCCCACTCTTCTAATGCCTTGTGGAGCCCAGTTAAATTTTGGGTGAACTCATCCCTCTTGGGGAGTGTAAAGAGCATGCCCAAACAATCTCCATCTATCTTTCACTATGATCCCATCCACATATGGCACTCGAGTAATCTCTCTTATAGTTTCATTTCTAATCCTGACCTACCATTAACTCCCAACATCCCTTTGAGGGCTTTGTTCTCAAATCTACAAAATCTGTTGAATATTGTTTTATTGTCATACCATGATTCTTTTCCGTATAGTAACACCGATCTCACTAAACTGATATATAGACTGATTTTTATATGTAATTTCAAACGATTCGATTTCCAAATTTTGCTTAACCTACCCATTGTCTTTTTTTTTTTTAATGTTTCAATAAACTCTAATTCTAAAGATCATATTGGAGATCATAGTTCTTTAAAAGGTTTTATCTCATTAATCCTTTCTCCTTCCAATCTTCCATTGAATATTCCGTTCTCATCATCTCTGTCTTTCTTCTATTTATCTTGAGCCCAATATCCCGTGATATTTCTTGCATTCTGATAAGCATGCATTGCAAATCCTGTGCTACTCTGCTGATAAAGACAACATCATCAGAATACTCTAGGTCAGCTAATTTCTTGTTACCAATCTAGTCTAATCTTTCTCCACCATCTCCAAATGCTCTACGCATTAAAAAATCCACGGGGAGGATAAACAACAGAAGTGGCAGACAACACATTCCTTTGGAGTACTCCACTGTTCACTGGAAATTAATTTGATAGAACTCCACTAATATTAACTTTGCACTTGCTATGCTCTTGAACAGACTTAATCAAATTTACATATTTAAGAGGAATTCCATAGCAATGCAGGATTCTCCACAAAATGGGCCGGTGGACACTATCAAATGTTTTTTTTTTTTTTTTTTTTTTTTTTTTTTTTTCAGTTCACAAATGCCATCAAAAGGGGATTTCCATATTCTAGACATCTTAAGATGAAAATTTGGTCAGTTCAACTTCTACATTTTCTAAATCCTGCTTGTTCATCTCTCAGCTTTTCATCAATCTCCAGTCTCTTTAGAATAAGCATACTATATATTTTCATAACAACTGACGCAAGTGTGATGCTTCTGTAATAATTATTGCAATCAGTCTGATCTCTTTATTTTTGCCATTTTCACCAGCACTCGTAGCTCCCATTCATCAGGTTTTGCCTGTTCACGCCCTATTATACAAAATAATCTCATAAATATTCTGAGGATCACTTCATTTTCCGCTAACATAATTTCAGTAGTTATTCCATCGTATCCAGGGGCTTTCCATCTGTTTTTTTTTTTTTTTTTTTTTTTTTTTTTTTTTTTTTTTTTTTTTTTTTTTTTATGAGAGCTTCGACTTCCATCACACTGAATTCATTCATGGGCACATCAAGGTCTTCCCCTTTCAGGTATATCAATCAAATTATTCCTTTCACATCTCCTATTCATGACCTCACTAAAGTGTTCCACCTAACGTTGCCTTTCTTCATCTTCTGTTGTTATAACATATCCATCTCTCTCTTTGATGGGTATATGCTTCTTCTTCTTTGCCCCCGTAGAGATTTCATTAATAATTCTATGAGTAATTCTTACACCATAGCCACTTTCTGAATTCATAGCTTTGTCAGCCTCATTGACTTTACTGTCTTAATATTCGCTCCAGTCATTCCTAGCTTTTCTTTTGACCTGACTATCAATACTGGAATACTTAGCATGGTCTACCTTGTAATTTTCATTACTTCCTCGGAAACTTTCAACAACAAATTTCTTTCTCTGTCTCCTTTTTATAGTATCCCAAGTATCATTTGATACCCATGGATTTCTCCTTGTAACTACGTGTCCCAAGACTTCACTACCAACTGACATCACACCCTTCTTCATTAATTGTCTGCCCTTAGTCCCTTAAAGTCTCAAAGACTAAAAAACGATTTTTACATTCAATCGCAAATATTACTCTCTGCTCATCTTCTATTATAGAACATAATATATTTACTAGATGCATATAGATATTGTCTTCAGATAGTTAAGATAACTAATCATATATATATATATATATATATATATATATATATATATATATATATATATATATATATGTGTGTGTGTGTGTGTGTGTGTGTGTGTGTGTGTGTGTGTGTGTGTGTAAACAGAAATACCGTTACAGTGTACGAGGGTGTGAGATACACGTGCGATACCCATGTAGAAAATTCTACTCTTTTCCATTATGTTTATTTACGTTTGATTTTACTGAGAATCAATTTAGGGAATCGCTGTATTATAGGTAAACCAATGGCATTTACAATACCGTGTATGATGCAATTATAAACGTGGCAGAGCGTAGGCCTATGAGATAAACATCTTGCAATTTGACTCAACGTTGCTATACCTATTCCCTAAATACGAGAAAGTTTATTTCGTGCGGAACAATACAATCAACATAGGTAGATTGTATGTTCATGAATAAATAAATGATATTGGGAAGCGACCAATGATGCAATATATACGTGGCAGAGCTTATGCCTATGAGATATCATATAATTTGATGTTGCTATAGCTATTCCTTATATTTGAAAGTTTATTTCACGTGAAACATGATAACAACATATTATAATTGTATGCAAGTGATATGCTCATGAATAAGAAGAGACCTTAAGAGATATAAGTAGTCAGAGATACATAAAATTGCAGTTGTAGTTCTAAGGCGTAATATTTTCAAAGGATATCAATGATTATTTAATCAAAACCACTTATAAAACAAACATAAAAGAATAATCGGGTTATTTCATATCTGACATTACTGGATAAATTCAACTTTATTACATGACACTGTTAAGAGAAAGGAGTCTCAATTGATGATTTTCTTCTGTAAAGTCAATGTTTTCGAAAATGCTACTTAAAAACTACGAAATAAATGATATAATTTTGACTCTTTTCATATGACTTTTTCAAATTCCTTGAGAAATAAGAAATATGGAACAATCTTATCATAATGTAAGATTGAATGAAAATGCCGTTTAAAATAATTTGTCATTGTTTCGTTGGTGAAAAATGGTAGGTAGGTACAAGGCCCGGGCCTTGGATAGGTAGACGTGCATCGTATTTCCATATATTATATTTCCTCTAAATTCGTCGATATTAATGAACTATTTTCTTGTAATTTTCTCTAAATATTAACAAATAATTAGACTGGAGACGGAAAAGTCATGTAAAACCCGATGATATTTAGCGCCGACGATCCATTCACACCCGTGTTCTAAAATGGAATCGTCCATTTCAACTAGTTACCAATAGATGGCGTTAGTAATCCCTGTTTTTAAATAATTATTGATATTCTAATTTCGCACGTAAAGACTGCCTTGGGGTACCATGCGGTCGCCTGAGGCGATACGTAGTTCTCGAAGTTGACTTTAACCGGAATTTTAACTACATCACAACAGAGGTGTTGGTCCTTTAAGAAAATAACGATCTGGCTGGAATACCATTCCATAGTTTGGGAAGTCTTCAGTTTAATATGTTTTATATTGAGGAAAGTATATAATGTGCATTCAAATGGTTTACGTAATGAATTTAAACAAGAATATAGCACATAATCTTTCCCTATGAGCTCTTTGTATTTGCCCAGAGAATTTCGTATCTTTAGAATTTAACTTATTCGATGACAAATTCATCAAAGTATCATATATTAGATGTTATAATGTATATACAAAAATGTAAAATATAATTTGTTAAGGAAATATTTCTTTATAAAAAGAAAAAAATGTATGTTAAAAAAATGTAATTGTATTTTCATAATAAAAGATAAAAAAAAAATTCATCAAAGTATATAGCATCAATCAAAGCTATAGGAATCTACTGCTGTTGCAGCATTGCAAATAATTACCCTAAACTTCAGCAAAAGAGAACGCGTTAATTTATATATATAGACAAAATATTCATTTTACCAAAGGAAGAAGGATTTTTAGCAGGTGTTAACATCATTCCATTACAAAGAACGTGAAAATGCTTAGACCTGGCATTAGGAAAAACAGGTGAATCCTATTTAAAGGTTTAAAGGCCACTCGTGAATGGCGAAGGCAAGGGACAGTGGCATTGCCCTATCAAGTAGGACAATACCATGGAGACTGGCCTTATATACATAAAATCAGTGCCCAAGCCCCTCTCCACCCAAGCTAGGACTAAGGAGGGCCAGGCAATGGCTGCTGATGACTCAGCAGATAGACCTATAGTTCACAAGGATGGTGAGGTTGCAGTGACTAAAGGAACTAACAAGTTTGAACGGGACTCGAACTCCAGTCTGGCGATCACCAGTTAGGAACGTTACCACATAGGCCACCACAACCTTGGTAGCCTATTGGAAACGTCCCTGTCTAGCAATCTGTTGGACAGGGATTCGAAACTCGTTCAAGCTCGAT
>NC_090763.1:54007649-54010149 GCF_036898095.1 Palaemon carinicauda
TCAGCAGCCATTGCCTTGCCCTCCCTGTTCCTAGCTGGATGGAGAGGGGACTTCGACGCTGATCATATGTATATATGGTTAGCCTCTATTGCACTGTCCTTGCTAGGGCAATGGCACTGTCCCTTGCCTCTGCTATTCATGAGCGGCCTTTAAACCTTTAAACCTCATCATTTTCGTGAGCTAAGGATGGGGTTTGAGGGAGCCTATAGGTCTACCTTCTGAGTCACCAGAAGCCATTGCCTGACCCTCCCTCGTCCTAGATTGATGGAGATGAGGCTTAAACACTGTTCATATGTATATATGGTCAGTCTCTAGGACATTTTCCTGTCCCTTACTTCTGCCATTCATGAACGACCTTTAAACCATGAATTGGCTTTCTAACTGAATGGATTATTTGAATCGATACTTCTTCGCCTTCAGCTCTGGAGCCAGGGAGGCCATTTACTGCAGAGATAAAATAACAAAGAGGTTGGACAGCAAAATGGAACAGGAAGAGTGAATGTAGGTGAAATAGAAGGTTAGAAAGTAAGGTTGCAGTATGAGCTAAATGGATTCTTGAAAAACAATTTCTTGATAATTTTATATCAATTTATTTTCCTTTGTGTAACATCTCCAGTTTCACATCTACTGTCGTGGAGCCCGGGGTAGCCTGTCGCTATTGGTCCCTATAGAAATGCAGTATGCAGAATAAGTTGTAAAACAAATAAAGCCTCACATAAACTAAATGAAGGAGTATAGAATAGATCTATTTGAAAGTCACACTGAATCAGAGGTCAACTCTGCATCGCTCCAAGACTGCGCCCACATAAATCAACAAATGAAAGTGACGTTGCTGCCCTCTATCGATGATTAATGAAGACATTCAACGTGGGCTCTTGCTAGTGAATCCGTTACTATAAATTCTCGAATGCGAATTGATAACCAAGTATATCGTGTTAATTTTCTTCATGTATGGATTTTAAAGGTCTCTAGGAGATATAAAAGGACATTATCAGAATGCTCAAATGTCAGTAGAGGAATATGAATTTTAGTTATTTTTCATAATTCCTTTTTTTTTTTTTTTTTTTTTTACATTGCTGTGTTCTTTCTGAATTACTGTATTTACAACTGATGATCAGTGATAAATAGGAAGAGCGTAGTACAGAGTTTTCTTTCTTACCATGGATCCCAATATACTTATAACAAAGACTTGTCTTGATTGAAGTAATTCTGGTTATCGGATGTGTGTATCGACTACAGATGTTTTTTTTTTTTTTTTTTTTTTTCTTATGGAGTTAATGCAGTCCAAGATCTAGAAAAACCTGATACAGCCTATATATAATCAAAACAAGGGAGATTGGTTACGATGATTCGATATAGTAAAATCACAAACTATTTGACAGATACACAAACTGATATACTATGTATATACACTATTCAACTGGAATAGAATGATTCATATACTCCTTATTTGACTATTAATAGTTGAACATGACTTTCAGGATCAGTAAAATTGACACTCATTACACAATTGATGTTATTCTTTACGCTACTTCTTTTCAAATAAAAACCATGAAAGTTGTTAATAAAATGGGATTATAAAGAAATAGGTTTAAGCTACGGATATGATATTCTGAAAATAGGCTATGGAAAGCCTTCTTGTAAAATTTTAATTATTGATGAGATATTGTAGGTAATTGATATTTCTCTTAAAGATTGTTATGCTTCATTCAAGAATAAATTCTCTAATAAGAAAATCTCAATCATTTTTACGCTGAAATAATCTACTGATAATTTTTTTTATAATAAAAAAAATGGTAGATGGAGATAGTTTGGGCATGCTCTTTGCAATCCAAAAGAGAAATTAGTTCACCAAACTTTCAACTGGGCTCCACAAGGCATTAGAAGAGTTGGAAGACCCAGGCCTATATGACTGGGGACTATGAACTTGAAGTGGGAGATGAAGAATGGAGAAGTATTGGTTTAAAAGCTCAAGATAAAGACGACTGGCGAAATCTAACCGAGACCCTTTGCGTCAATAGGCGTAGGAGATGATGATTATTCACATTTCAAATCTATGACTTGAATCTCCTTTTCTTGGAAAGATTAAAAAGATCTTAGGATTTCATAGATATGATGACAAAAACTAATTGTTTTCAAGGTTTGCAAATTGAAGGACGGTTTGCCCAACATGACGAGAAACACCAGTATTAAGAAGATAACTTATGGAGGGGTAGGATGCTATAATAAGCATGTTTATAATAATCACGCTTACTTAAACATGCAAAAATAGACGCGTACATACGTCTGCATGTTAATACAGAGAAATATACCAAACTGATGATTTTCTACACTTTTAAAAAATCCGGTAATTTGATCGGAAATTCTCCGTAAAAATATACTGTTTTCAGCCGTATTTCAGTAACACAAAGGCGACCGTAATTTTATACCTAACTTTGTTAATATATTCAACGAGTTGGTGATCGTAATATCAATCCTAAGGTCAATATACCCGTTTTTA
>NC_090763.1:54015149-54017649 GCF_036898095.1 Palaemon carinicauda
AGAACACAAGATACACAAAAAATTAATTAAGATATATAATGATTCAAATACGAAATTTTATTTATTACTGCACACTGAAAAATCTCCTGGTGCCACTTTAAATCTCTCTCTCTCTCTCTCTCTCTCTCTCTCTCTCTCTCTCTCTCTCTCTCTCTCTCTCTTATCCATACTATAAGTACGGGTATCAGACGTCCTTTAATATGACTTACTGTACAATATACAAAGATAATTGTGGTAGTAGTAGTAGTAGGATAAGGGTTATTTCCTATGTTACGGCTATGTTAAGTCTTTTGAGACGGTATTTGCTTGGGCATTTTCTCCTACAGCTTCCAGCCTAAGGTATCATCTCCCTTGTTGCATTTTAACCATCAATATTGTACCCTTTTCATGGTCATTAAACAGATTCTTAGAACATCTACCGAAAGGGCTAAGAAGTGCCACCATTGTTTATTTCAACAATCCCAAATCAAGGAGACTTATTTTCTTGATTTGGCGCCCCTTATCTATTCATAAAGCTCTGAATGATAAGGGAAAGCTTCCTCGAAGTAAATGCCAAAGCCTTAGGTGATAGGAACCTTCCTATAAGTATTCGACCGTTGTTATCGCTAATCATTTGATTTAATAAATAACATTGATTATAGATTTTTTTTTCACAGACAGTAAACAGTTGTAAACTAACTGTGATAGCAATGGGTATTAAATATTGAACAGATCCTTGTTAAATTTTAATAAAAAAAAAAAAAATCAGTAAATAGTATATTTCCGGTATTTGCTTCATTTTGCCATTGAACTTATAGCATTTTGATTTTCTAAAAGGGTCGCATTTCTGCGAGTTATAATAATAATGATAACATTAACAATAACTTTTTGAAGATTGTACATAATTATATATATGTACATACACAGATGGGCATGGGTGCACACGCACACATATATATACACTACTCTCTCTCTCTCTCTCTCTCTCTCTCTCTCTCTCTCTCTCTCTCTCTTTGTATATATATATACATATATATATAAATATATATATATATATATATATATATATATATATATATATATATATATGTATATATATATATGCATATATATATGTATATATATATCATCTATATATATATATATGTGTGTAGACACACACACACACACACACACACACACACATATATATATATATATATATATATATATATATATATATATATATATATATATATATATATGTATATATATATACACTCCTATATTTCTATATAAATGTATTTGAAAATATGAAGATATTTTACACAAAAAAAAAAAACGATGAAAATAAACCTGATGAAATTTGGATCTTAAATGAAATTTCAAAATTGCAGTTGGAGTTCCAAAGCCTTTGCTCCGGAGAAAAATCTTTAATCTTAATGCAATCCAACAGCACCAGTTACTAAGTCTCCAGAAAAAAGTTCTGGAGGCACGCTAAGGAATGTCTTCTTGCTGGAGGTGAGGACAGAGTCTGAAGAAGCTTGAACGTTTAATGCAGACTACAATGGGTACCAGTCTTTACTGGGCTCGAGGAAATGGAAGTGGGTCTAGTGACCTTATCTTTACAGAAACTCTGAGAAACTGGAAGGCTATACTGTTCTGGTGACCTTTTTCTCTTAATGAGAGAGATAAAAGGCGCTGTTGTTAACATATACTGTACAGTATATATATATATATATATATATATATATATATATATATATATATATATATATATATATATATATATATATATATATATATATATTCATATATATATACATATCTACAAACACGCACATATATACATATATATATATAAATACATATATATATATATATATATATATATATATATATTTATATATATATATATATGTATAAAATTGTGTTTTTGTTCGTATGTATGCATGTATATATTTATATACATTCATGCACTCAATACTGAGAGAGGTAATTACAGGTATTTTGCAAAACAAAAAACTGCTCAAACGCGCAAAATGAATTACACCTGGTTATCCACGTATTTATTTCTTATAACCTCATACATTCATACTATAATCTTTACAGGGACATATCCAAGTACTTAAACACCCTCTTATCATTATAATCATGTCCTTAAAACTTCTTATACTCTTACCACGAAAGCTTAAACATATCATAACTCGATAATTGATATCTAGTATTCAAATGCACATTCCTTTACTCTATTGATATAACAGTTATCAGAAAACCAGTTTTTCAATCTTACTTTTGGAGAGACGTCAGACAACTTACGACCAATTATTCAATCTCAGTCTCTCTCAACTAGAAATAATTCAAATATTGATATCACGTGTTTGAAAATAGTATAAAAACGTAATATTGATTTATCTGTTTATCAAGGAAATTAGAGTGATTATTTTAAATTTTATCGTTTTTTATCTGATATTATCTGCATACAGCTTTTATCCTGGAGGTGTAACTTGTTTGTATAATTCATTAGCAATTCTTGTCTGGA
>NC_090763.1:54035738-54045738 GCF_036898095.1 Palaemon carinicauda
CATATATGCATATATACACATATCTATCTAGCTATCTATCTACATATACATATGTATATATATATATATACACATATCTATCTAGCTATCTATCTACATATATATATGTATATATATATATATATATATATATATATTTATATACACACACATACATACGACAAACTTGTAACCCTCAATTTTCACATACTGCTCATGAAGATGAATTTGTTTGCCTGTCTATCTCGGTATTCACTTATATGGACCTCTCCAATGAAATCGCTCTCATGACGAAAGAGAGAAACTAAGAAACTGGAAGATAAAATGATAAATAAGCGAGAGATTATTATAATTTCTTCTCCCCCAGCATCAGCAGTACTTCCTTGCATGGTAACGAGCAGCAACCTCCCTGGCACGATTATTAGTCACTGCTGAAGACGAGATGTCGTTTTGTTGAGCCTTCATGTTCTGCGCTGGAGTTGGCTTCTTGCATGCAAATATACGTCTTATAATCAACAGACAAGGACAATCATCTTGATGAAAATATAAACATCTTAGTTAGTTGGGATTCTTTTCTTTACTGATGTTCATACCAGATACTCTTGATGAAAATGTAAACATCTTAGTCAGTTGGGATTCTTTTTTTTTAGTGATGTTAATACCAGATACTTTTGATGAAAATATTGACATCTTAGTCAGTTGGGATTCTTTTTTTTTAGTGATGTTAATACCAGATTCGTTTGATGAAAATATAGACATCTTATTTAGTTGGGATTTTTTTTTTTTTATTAATGTTAATACCAGATACTCTTGATGATAATATAAACATCTTAGTCAGTTGGGATTCTTTTTTTTAGTGATGTTAATACCAGATACTCTTGATGAAAATATAGACATCTTAGTTAGTTGTGATTTTTTTTTTTACTGATGTTAATACCAGATACTTTTGATGAAAATATAAACATCTTAGTTAGTTGTGATTTTTTTTTTTTACTGATGTCAATACCAGATACTCTTGATGAAAATATAAACATCTTAGTCAGTTGGGATTTTTTTTTTAGTGATGTTAATACCAGATACTTTTGATGAAAATATAGACATCTTAGTTAGTTGGGATTTCTTTTTTTTTTTTAGTGATGTTAATATCAGATACTTTTGATGAAAATATAGACATCTCAGTTAGTTGTGATTTTTTTTTTACTGATGTTAATACCAGATACTCTAGATGAAAATGTAAACATTTTAGTCAGTTGTGATTTTATTTTTTTTTAGTAATGTTAATACCAGATAATCTTGATGAAAATATAAACATTTTCTTAAGTTGTCATCTTTTTTAGTGATATTTATACCAGAACAATACTGTTTATGAAAATATAAACATATTATTTGTGATTTTCTTTCTTTTTTAGTAATATTTATACCAGAACAATACACTTGATGGAAATATAAACATATACAGAATAATCTTGATCCAAAAAAGAATTCTTATAGAAAGGTGCATATAAATATTTATTGGCCGTATGCGAAAAATAAACCTGAGGAAAATATGAAGAGTAAGATTCTCAGAAATTTCCATCTTGGAGATGTACGAGGTAGCCAGAACTATTTATTCAATTATCAATAAATTAATTTTGTTTTGTTGCTCTTACGACAATGCGTAATATATTACTACTTGCTAAGTAGTAAATAATAGCAATAAAATTTATGACTAAAAGAGAGTCTGGTTATCATCTAAGAAATATTACTTTTATAAAAAAAAGTACCTGGATGAAAATTCTGTAAGGAAACTTGTGATAAACTGTTATTACCAGGATTGACTACAGCAACTCCATCTATTACAGTTGACCAAAGTACAACATAAGAAATTGCAAAACATGATAGACAGAGGAGCAAGACTCATAAAAGGTGTCCCACCTAAAGAAATGATCACCTCTATACTAATTGATTTACACTGGGCGCCAATTAAAGCGAGAATTGAATTTAAAATATGTAAAATAACCCACCAAGTTATCAAAACCGGTCGTCCAAAATACTTAAGAGAATTGCTACATATTGCGCAGCCAACAAGTCATGTCGACACGAGGATAGTTACAGATGGTTTCAAACTATTGGAACCTAGATATATGTCTACTGTAGGCTCCACAGCCTTTAAATATGCGGCCCCGAGACTATACAATAAGCTCCCACGAGACATCCCAATGATTGAAGACATTGAGGCTTTCAAGAGGAAACTGAAGACTTTCTTATTCCATGAGACGTATGACAGTGACGATTCATCAGTAAATGAGCAATACGTGATATGAAACGTTGAAAACTCTGAACGAACAAGATATAACGGCAGTGGAGGTCCTGTAGAGAGTGGGGTTCCCCTGCTGTGTGGGACTGGAAAAGCAGCCGTCAAAGTAAAAAAAAAAGTAAAGTATGGGTAGCAATATGTGCTGCCATAGAATTATCTTAATGTGACTACCAAAATATATTGAAAGAAAGATTGAATCTTAATATATCAACTAAAAAGACGAAATAAGTTAGTTTTAGAGACATGAGGAGGCATCTCACAGTGAAATCTCTTACCTATCAAGAAAACAGTATTCGTAAATACTCTGCTTTTTCAATTAAAAGAATTGAATCTCTACAAGTAAGGGTACAGGGATATTATCATTCATATATTTTGAATAAATGGAAGGTTGTAACATTTTTATTAGCTAGTTTGTTTTAAACCGGTTTAATCTAGCACAAACCCTTGTCACAAGTATGGTGATGAGGGTCTCTTGCGACACTCCGAACTCTGACCAAACAATAAAAAGGATTTGCAAAACGAATAATCTGTAACCAGTTATATTTTCTATTCAGGAATGAACGAACGTATACAGTAACAAACGTTCCGGTTTACGAATTTAAAAAAATCATTAGCTAGATCCAAATTCTTAAATAAAAATTTCATACAAAGTTTGGCAAGTATCAGTCAACGCATCTGATTTAGTTTGATCCGAAATATGTCTTCGTCGAAGATTCAGTAACAAATGTTCGCCATCAACTCTCTCTTAGCAACAAGATAAACAAGACGAGTTCTGATGTCTCTTTGGCCTGGCCAGCACAGAACCAGTTTAATCATCCTTCCAACTGCTCTTTCTATAAAGGCCTTCCAGATGTATACTTCAAACATTTGATAAAAAAAAACATATGTGGAAACTGCTTGTCACTTATTTCTTTCTTGCGCTCCATATCTTAGATACATCTAGTCTTGTGACGGCCGAGAGAAGGTTATGACTCAAAGGCGGGATGCAATCAACTGAGTAACTTTATTAAAGAACACTCTCCTTTATATACAAAACCTCAAGGCAACTGGAGTTTTCATGTTCGAGAAACAGACAATGTTAGAGAAGAAAAACGCAGACATGTTTATTCTGGTTCTTTTTAGTGCGAGGGAAGAGCGCAGATGCAAGCATAATATATACAAAATAATTTATGTACGATCGTGTGACACACGGTTGGTACAGTCTCTAGTACCTAGGGACTTATTAAGGAAAAAGGTTCAATTAGCCGCGCAACTTAGTTCATTTGGCAGGATTGAGCGGATGTTATTGTTCATTTTCCAAGCCAAAGTTTTATATTAAACTGTTTAAAGGCTTAAAAGGTGCTCATGAATGGCAGAGTCAAGGGACAGTGACATTGCCGTAACAAGACAATGCCTTAGATACTGACCATATATACATGTGATCAACGCGAGGGCCCCTCTCCACCTAAGCTAGGAACAACGAGGGACAGGCAATGGCTCATATAGACCTATAGGCTCCTCCAAACATCCCCTCCTCAGCTCACAATGATGGTGAGGTTGCAGGCACAAAAAAGAAACGATCGAGCTTGAGCGGGTCTCAAACCCTAGTCCAGCAGAACGGAAGGCAAGGACTTCAGGGTTGCCAGGTTGGCCTTTTTATGAAAAAACCTCCACATTTGGCCTTTTTCGTGCTAGATACCTAAATTTGGGCTTTTTAGAAAATTGGTTAGCCATAAATGCTATATTTTCAGCCTTTTCTATAATTAGGTTGGCCTTTTAAAGCTGCAGTTGATCAGACGTTGGCCTCTTCTCATTTGGAAAACCTGGCAACCCTGGTTTCCAATAGGCTGCCACATAAAAACCTTCAGGTTTTGAGAAAATAGTAAGTTATATACTTATAACAATTTCCAGTACACGCCCAAACAATATTACATGGAGTTTCAGGCCAGCGATATCTTGTTCTTCTTAATGGCCACGAAACAATAATCAGATCTACAATATCCCGAAGTTTTTACAGCTTTTTTAGTGCGTGATTTTTAATGAAATATACATCAATTCTGCTTGCGGAAATATTTGAATATTGAAGACAAACGTTGATATATTTGTAAATATTAAATGATAATTGAATTCAAACAATAAGGACATAAACCCTTTAGTTACCGTACCAAGGTTATTTCGAAATATATACTCAACATTTTTTCCTGGCCGTTTCGCTAGGGGAAGTTTCATATCAAAAGGCAAGCAAGTTTCAACTCCACGGTCAACAGAGAGAGAGAGAGAGAGAGAGAGAGAGAGAGAGAGAGAGAGAGAGAGAGAGAGAGAGAGAGGTCCAATCAAGAATAAAGAAATGCTATATAATTTAATTTCAAGATTTTGACCAACAACCCTTACAAACTTCCAGTATAAAAAATTACTACTATAATTATAGATATAAGAAACATGTACAAATCTACAGTTCCTGTTTTGATAACATCCAAAAGAAGATGAAAGAAAAAAAGCTCTCGGAAATAGAGAAGAATTCACGATGATAAATGCTTGAAAAGCTCATGAATGTCTCCTCATCCTTTAGTAACCCTGACAGTTTGAAATTGTTTGGCCCCGGACTTCAAGCAAGGTTGTGATCTCACACGTCCATCCCTCAAAACGAAGGTAGACCACTGGTTTGAATATCTCTTGGATTTTAGATTCCCTCACCTCTGGAACTCGGGTACGCACCCTCGCTGGACTGGTCCTGGAAGCTTGTGGGAGACTCAAGAAGAGGTTGACAGCGCTTCGTGGTTTTTGTAAATGTATGACTGGTTGAGTCTCCGGGAGAAGCATACATTTAGGAGAGTTTATGCGTGTAAGAAATGTTTGTTTTGACGTTTCTAACTAATTTATTTTCAATTGTGATTCTCATAAAAGTTGAGAGCTAAGACAATTCTAAGGATTTTAATTGATAGTCTTTTGGCATTGTTTAAAAAGAGCAACAGTTTCATGCTTTAAATAACTTCTAAGATACTTAGTTTCTGTTAGCTTTTAGATATTTTGATACAAAAGAGTAAAAACAAAAACAAAACAATATGACAACAATGAATCTAGAGGTGTTTTTCATAGGAAAATTGTATACTACAAAGTTAACGAATTTAAGATGTGCTTATTTTAATTTAACGAAAGAGGACATCTGTAGTATCTAAAATAAAGTCTTCGGCAGATATGGATAACGACCATGAATTCTGCTCCGCTCTTCTCTCAGCTAATGTACTTCATCATCATCCTTTTTTTTCCCCTTTTCTTGACATTACGTCTCTGCCTTGTGTTTGCCAGACGGAGGTTCGAGTCCCGCTCAGTCTCGTTAGTGCCATCAGTGTCTGCAACCTTACCATCCTTGTGAGCTAAGCTTGGGAGGTTTGGGGGAGCCTATAGGTCTATCTACCGAGTCATCAGCAGCCACTGCCTGGCCCTCCCTGGTTCTAGCTTGGGTGGAGAGGAGGCTTGGGCGCTGATCATATAATATAGAGTCAGTCTCTAGGGCATTGTCCTGATTGCTAGGGCAATGTCACTGTCCCTTGCCTCTGCCATTTATGAGCTACCTTTAAACCTTTAAACCTTTAATCGGTACTAAGGCCTCTTAAGACAACTAAAACAGCCAGATATTATTCCAGGTATTTCTATAAATGAAGACTAAAGCTTCTTAAAGCCCTCTTAACATTAGATTCAGCATATTGCTGTCTTGATTAAGTTATGGATTTTTGTCCTACACTGGAGCCAGGGAGACCATTCAATGTCAAGATGTAATTGCAACTGCACTGCGAAGTAGAAGTTTCAAGATGGAAGAAGGGAAGCGGGAAATGAGATAACATATTTCTGCTTTATTTTCAACCTCATTATCATTTATATCTAGGTAGATTCCGAATTATTTTTCTGGTCATGAGAAAATACGATTAATCTTTCCAGCGATTAATATTAGAGTTTAGAATGCATTCGCCATTTAACAAAAAAAAAAAAAAAAAAAAAAAAAAAAAAAAAAAAAAAAAAAAAAAAAACCTTCTTGCCTACAACCAAAGGATCTGGAATCTGTGAATCATAGCTCTTCTTTTTGACTGAATCGTTTTGCCTAACAAAGATTGGCTCTAGAGATAGAACATCACAACAGTCATTGTAATTATGATACATAATGTAACTTATGGAATATGAATGGACCCTCTGTGCTAAAACTTCCAGAAAATAAGTGTTCAAAATCTGTATATGTGCTAATTAGAAATTGGTCAATTTTGGCTACATAAGCTGAGGCTTTCTTATCCAACTTTTATGAACTTTAACACAACTTGTATATCAAGCCGTTCTGACTATCTATTAAGTCGACTTCGGATTCATACATTCTTTAACATGACCAAACCATTTCACCATATTCTGATCCCCCCAGTTACCTACGTTAACTATTTTACCACATCAACGTAAATCTACATTGCTCATAATTTTCTTATGCAACATCAAAAGGTTTAATCATTTTCATTTAATTCACATTCAACATCCACATCTCACTACCATAAACGAGAATTACCTTAACAATCCTTTCATGCACTCTTACATTGGCTTTCATACACTGACAAAAGCAGCTTTGCTAAATGTGGTTTCATTTTGCCCTCAAACTCCTCGCTCTTTCTCTTTCCAGTTCTAAAGTTTACCTCTACTCTGGACCCAACAAAACACGTTACTATAATAACTACATATGCACGGTTTTAGAAGTTGGGTAACCATGGGTTACGAGAAGGATTTGTGTCACATCTAAGGAGTGTTATATGTATTCTAGGGGTTTTCCAATTTAGCGTTAGAAAGGTTATGAAAATGCAAGTACATCAGTATGTGAGTATATATGTATTATAATCTATAGATATGCAATTTCAGTGATATATATATATATATATATATATATATATATATATATATATATATATATATATATATATATATATATAGTATATACATACACATATATATATATATATATATATATATATATATATATATATATATATATATATATATATATATATATAGTACATATATATGTAGACATACATATATATTTATGTATCTATTATATATTTGGCAATATATGTATGTGCGTATGTTCACGATAGTCGCGCAGGCCGTCGGTCATATGGGAAGGTCATGACATAAGTTTAGGAGCCCGGGAGCCCCCGGGAGCCCTGGGAGCCCCCAGAAGCCCGGGCTCCCGAAATTCCCAAGTAGATTAAATAATCACAATTATTCAGTTGGTATTTTTGGTGAAAATACTCAATGCTCGCATACTGTATATTGTCAAAATAGGTGCCTGCAGAGATGGGGCCAAGTGAATATAGCTTTTCATAACTTCATGTCTATAATACTCCTGACTCTGGGATCCCAGAGACTAGTATAGAAACCGTGTGTATGTATGTTAAAAAAATAGCTCAAAGGTGAAAGTCACACTTGATCATTTCTTAACCATTTCACTTCATCAATCCACGAAAGATGATAATTACCAAAGTAGGGGAGGCAGTAATGCCATTCGTAATATTTTTCCTTTGCAGCAGCAGTTAAAGTCAGACGTACAAAATGCCACCTAAGAAAAGAACAAGGATTGGGCGAAAGACCAAGGCAGTTTCGCAAGTTTCAAAAGCTAGGTCAAATGAATCTAGATCGAAAAGATTTCAGGCTTGAGGAAATGCTCACTAGAGCAGCCAATGCCCCAGGGCAGCTGAGGGTCGAGTACAGAGAGAAGCCAGGCTTAAAGAGAAGCATAAAAGAGCAGCCATTGCCAGGGCAGCTGAAGATCCAGCTCAGAGAGAAGCCACGCTTGAAGACAAGTGTACAAGAGTATCCACTGCCGGGACAGCTGAGGGACCAGCACAGAGAGAAGCCACGCTTGAAGACTAGCGTACAAGAGCAACCACTGCCAGGGCAGCTGAGGGTCCAGCACAGAGAGATGCCAGGCTTGAAGACTAGAGTACAAGAGTAGCCACTGCCAGGGCAGCTGAGGGTCCAGCACAGACAGAAGCCAGGCTTGAAGACTAGAGTAAAAGAGCAGTCACTGCCATGGCACCTGAGGGTCCAGCACAGACAGAAGCCAGGCTTGAAGACTAGAGTACAAGAGTAGCCACTGCCAGGGTACCTGAGGGTCCAGCACAGAAAGAAGCCAGGCTTGAAGACAAACGTACAAGAGTAGCCACTGCCAGGGCAGCTGAGGGTCCAGCACAGAGAGAAACCAGGCTTGAAGAGATGTGCACTAGAACAGCCAGTGCCAGGACAGCTGAGGGTCCAGCCCAGAGAGAAGCCAGGCTTGAAGACAACGTACAAGAGCAGCCAATGCCAGGACAGCTGAGGGTCCAGCACAGAGAGATGCCAGGCTTGAAGACTAGAGTACAAGAGTAGCCACTGCCAGGGCAGCTGAGGGTCCAGCACAGACAGAAGCCAGGCTTGAAGACTAGAGTAAAAGAGCAGTCACTGCCATGGCACCTGAGGGTCCAGCACAGACAGAAGCCACGCTTGAAGACTAGAGTACAAGAGTAGCCACTGCCAGGGTACCTGAGGGTCCAGCACAGAAAGAAGCCAGGCTTGAAGACAAACGTACAAGAGTAGCCACTGCCAGGGCAGCTGAGGGTCCAGCACAGAGAGAAACCAGGCTTGAAGAGATGTGCACTAGAACAGCCAGTGCCAGGACAGCTGAGGGTCCAGCCCAGAGAGAAGCAAGGCTTGAAGACAACGTACAAGAGCAGCCAATGCCAGGACAGCTGAGGGTCCAGCACAGAGAGAAGCCATGCTTGAAGACAAACGTACAAGAGTAGCCACTGCCATGGCACCTGAGGGTCCAGCACAGAGAGAAGCCAGGCTTGAAGACTAGAGTACAAGAGTAGCCACTGCCAGGGCAGCCGAGGGTCCAGCACAAAGAGATGCTAGGCTTGAAGACTAGAGTACAAGAGTAGCCACTGCCAGGGCAGCTGAGGGTCCAGCACAGACAGAAGCCAGGCTTGAAGACTAGCGTACAAGAGCAGCCACTGCCATGGCACCTGAGGGTCCAGCACAGAGAGAAGCCAGGCTTGAAGACTAGAGTACAAGAGTAGCCACTGCCAGGGCAGCTGAGGGTCCAGCACAGAGAGAAGCCACGCTTGAAGACTAGCGTACAAGAGTAGCCACTGCCAGGGCAGCTGAGGGTCCAGCACAGAGAGAAGCCAGGCTTGAAGACTAGCGTACAAGAGTAGCTACTGCCACAGCTGCTGAGGGTCCAGCACAGAGAGAACCCAGCCTTAAAGACAAGCGTACAAGAGCAGCCATTGCCAGGGCAGCTGAGGGTCCAACAAAGAGAGAAGCCAGGCTTGAAGACAAGGATACAAGAGTAGCCACTGCCATGGCAGTTGAGGGTCCAGCACAGAGAGAAGCCATGCTTGAAGACAAACGTACAAGAGTAGCCACTGCCATGGCACCTGAGGGTCCAGCACAGAGAGAAGCCAGGCTTGAAGACTAGAGTACAAGAGTAGCCACTGCCAGGGCAGCTGAGGGTCCAGCACAGAGAGATGCTAGGCTTGAAGACTAGAGTACAAGAGTAGCCACTGCCAGGGCAGCTGAGGGTCCAGCACAGACAGAAGCCAGGCTTGAAGACTAGCGTACAAGAGCAGCCACTGCCATGGCACCTGAGGGTCCAGCACAGAGAGAAGCCAGGCTTGAAGACTAGAGTACAAGAGTAGCCACTGCCAGGGCAGCTGAGGGTCCAGCACAGAGAGAAGC
>NC_090763.1:54054991-54062491 GCF_036898095.1 Palaemon carinicauda
CAGCAAAAATAAAAACGGCGGTATGGGTGTAAGAATACTACCGCCATACGTCCTGCGTGTCATAGAAAAGCGACTAAAATGACAGCTGCTGCCTTGCAGTTTTCCTATTTAGCAATAATTGCCAATAACTTTGGAAACTGCAACATTGCAGACTTGATTCTAGCAAAAGGGTAAGTCCACCATGAATTACCGTGGGAAACTGCCGCCTTGCAGCCTTGGTTTTAAGCAAAGGGCAAGGCTCACTGCCAATAACTGTGAGAACTGCTGTCTTGTAGCTGGACTATTTAGTTAAAGGTTAAGCTCACCGCCAATAACTGTGGTGATGACTGGAAGGACATGCGATCGTAAAAACCCTATGCTAAATTATTACTCATGCCTAATTCCCTCTGTCTGTCTCTGTCTCTAATTAATCAACTTTTTTATTCACAATTTACCCTTCCTCTTCTTACTGATTCTTTCGATTGTATCTTGCTTTCCCTTCACACGATAATCCAATTAAGTCGAACATCCCAAAGACCGATCATTAAAGACTCACAAAGACTCGTAAGATTTCATCAATCATTTCCCTTATGAACAATGAGTTAACCTTTTCTCTCTTTTTTTAATGAAGTAGATCCTTATACCCATATTTTCTCTGCTGAGGTCAACTCTTGCTTTACCTCTCAGTTTTTTTACTAGTTACTTTAATTTTTCTGTTTTTTTTATGACTTTCAAGTTAAAGAAGAAAGGGCTTCGAGAAATCCGTCATAAAATTATGAATAGAGGGGTAAAAAATTTCAATATTATAGAAAAAAAGTTTATTTATCAATATCTTACTGGTTTCATTTCTGTTTTTGAACGTTTATGTTTAATCATCATAAAATCAGAGATTACTACACTGTTAGAAAAAACCGTATCTTTAATCGCAAATTCTTCGTAAAAATATATTTCTCTCAACCGTATTCACCTAAAATACAGGCGACCGTAATTTTACCTTATTTTGTTATTATGTTTTACGGGCTGGTGACCGTAATATCACTCTTTTACGTCAACATACCCGTTTTTTTAAACGATAAAAATCCTGGAAGAAATGTTTCCAGACATTTACCGTTTTTTTTTTAATGCAAAATTTTAAGTGTAACATAAGCAGATAATAGGATTAATAACTGTGAAATATGTTTAGAGAAACAGAGAAAGGACAGACATTAACATATTTGAATTAACGTGTCAGATAAATGATTGATTGATTGATTGATTTGAGGTTTTCTGGCATCCTGACGTCTAAAAACGAGAGCTTTAAAATCAACGACTATTCAGTTTCTCCGAGAGTTGATTAATATTTTCTTGCGCAAGGAAAAGTGTTTAGACTTAGACGTCATAGAAAATCATCTTTTGATTTGCAATTTGATTAAACATGAAATAAAACTATAGTGATTAAACATACAATAAAACAATAGTTATTAAGCATGAAATAAAACTAGTTATTAAATATGAAATATAACTATAGTTATTAAACATGAAATAAAGCTGGAGTTATTAAACTTAAAATAAAACTATAGTAATTAAAACATGAAATAAAACCCATAGTTATTAAACATGAAATAAAACTATAGATATTAAACATGAAATAAAAACCATAGTTATTAAACATAGAATAAAACTTTAATTATTAAAAATGAAATAAAACCATAGCTATTAAACATGAAATAAAAACCATAGTTATTAGATATGAAATAAAACTATAGTTATTAAACATGAAATAAAACTATAGTTACTAAACATGAAATAAAACTATAATTAATTAACAAGAAATAAAAACCATAGTTTTTAATCATGAAACAGAATTATAGTTATTAAACATGAAATAAAACTATAATTATTAAACATGAAATCAAAACCTTAGTTATTAAACATAAATTAAAACTTTAGTTACTAAAAATGAAATAAAACTATAGTTATCAAATATGAAATAAAAACCATAGTTATTAATCACGACATAAAACTATAGTTATTAAACTTTAAATAAAACTATAGTTATGAAACGTTAAATAAAACTATAGATATTAGATATGAAATAAAACTATAGTTATCAAACTTGAAATAAAACTATAGTTATTAATCCTGTAATAAAACTAAAGTTATTAAACTTGAAATAAAACTATTGTTATCAAACATGAAATAAATGGATAAATTAACATCTCATACTTGATCCGATACTGATAACCCTTCATTAAAACACAAGAAGCTCTGAAAGTTATTATATACGATAACACCTTCAGTAATCACAAACATAACAGAGATTTAGGAATCATGGAGACAAGAACACATTGAAAAACATGACTCTTAGTTAACTGAGAGAGAGAGAGAGAGAGAGAGAGAGAGAGAGAGAGGAGAGAGGAGAGAGAGAGAGAGAGAGAGAGAGAGAGAGAGAGAGAGAAAGGATCTTTCACGTCAAAATATAAAAAATAACTGTCACTAATTATCTTTCCTATGGAACTTCGTAAGAGAGAGATATATATCTGAATAATAAAATAATAATAATAATAATAATAATAATAATAATAATAATAATAAGAAGAAGAGAAGAAGAAGTGTAGCATCACAGTTCAGAACAAGAAATAAAATGAGAAAATTCGAGATTGACCCCATTATAGAATCTGTGTGTGTGTATGAGAGAGAGAGAGAGAGAGAGAGAGAGAGAGAGAGAGAGGAGAGAGAGGAGAGAGAGAGAGAGAGAGATATCACCTCCTTTCAAAAAGGATTATAAAAAAAGAAGTCTTCTATTACTCCTTCTCTGGAGTTAGAACTTTAGCTTATTCTTTCAACCTTTCAATATGAAAAAAAAAAAAACAAAAAAACACACTTGTCCTCGTTTGTGTGTGAACATTGATGCTGTCAATTCATGCTTGCCTTAAGGAGATGCAAGTCTTAACGAACTCTTGCATTGATCAAGCGCCTTATAATGGAACAGTCCAGGGAGTTAAAAACAGACTCGTTTATGTAAGTATCTTGCCATTTCTTCTTTCGGTGTCTTTAAGTGCTCGTTGCCTTTGTGGTCTCTGCTGCAAGAGTTTTGGCCATCTGTCTCTCTTAGAATCCCTTTATTTTTCTCATGTCAGTGCGATATTCCGTAATATTTTGGAGTCTCTTCCCATG
This sequence comes from Palaemon carinicauda, assembly GCF_036898095.1. Lineage (NCBI taxonomy): Eukaryota > Metazoa > Arthropoda > Malacostraca > Decapoda > Palaemonidae > Palaemon > Palaemon carinicauda. The sequence goes on from NC_090763.1 coordinate 54,058,127, forward strand.
TTTGCTATCCATAGGAGTGCCTGCTCTCTCTCTCTCTCTCTCTCTCTCCTCTCTCTCCTCTCTCTCTCTCTCTCTCTCTCTCTCTCTCTCTCTCTCTCTCTCTCTCTCTCTCATGTCAATGTGATATTGAATATTTCGGTGTCTTCCTACTCATGTTTAATTTCCTAGTGTTCTCTCTCTCTCTCTCTCTCTCTCTCTCTCTCTCTCTCTCTCCTCTCTCTCTCTCTCTCTCTCTCTCTCTCTCTCTCTCTCTCTCTCTCTCTCTCTCTCTCAGCATCCCTTTATTTTTCTTGAATCAGTGTGAAATCCCATAATATTTTAGTGTGTCTCTCCCCATGCTTGGTTTCCTAGTGTTCTCTCTCTCTCTCTCTCTCTCTCTCTCTCTCTCTCTCTCTCTCTCTCTCTCTCTCCTCTCTCTCTCTCTCTCTCTCTCTCTCTCTCCTTTTTTCTCATGTCAGTGCGATATTCCATGATAATCTAGTGTCTTTCCCCTGATGTTTGGTTTCCTTGTCTCTCTCTCTCTCTCTCTCTCTCTCTCTCCTCTCTCTCCTCTCTCTCTCTCTCTCTCTTTCAGTATCCCTTTATTTCTCTCATGCTAGTGCGATGTTCCGTATATTTTAGTGTCTTTCTCCCCAGGCTTAGTTTCCCCCCCCCCTCTCTCTCTCTCTCTCTCTCTCTCTCTCTCTCTCCTCTCTCTCTCTCTCTCTCTCTCTCTCTCTCTCTCTCTCTCAATTCCCTATTAACTTCTCTCAAACTTGACGAAAATTGCTTTATCACTTCGTTAGATAAAAGACAGAAAAAAAACAGAAATTCAATAAAAAAAAATCTGATATGATGAACATAACATTAAATTTTCATCAATCTGACATATGCACATGGGGAGAGTCATAAGGTAACAAGATGTTATTCTGACAGATAAATCTTACATCATCGTCTTCTTTCACAAAAAAATAGACACTTGGGAATGAGTATCATTAAAGTAATCTTACTTGCCTCTTTGCTCAATCAAATTGTGGTTTATCTTTCCTTTGGACAAAGGCTGGTGCTTGTAGAGAGATGTAGGTAAATGAAATAGATGCATTAATAAGTGAATGAATAATTGAAGTTCATATTTATATTATGCTAACAACAACAACAACAACACCAAAAACAACAACAAATGCAGCCGTTTCCAGCCCACTGCAGGACTAATGCGTCAGATATGTTAATTCATTTCTGGGGTTTGACCAGATTTCACCACCACGCTTGCACGTGCGAATTGGTGAGGGTGGGTGATTTTCATCTGATCGTTCACAGCAAACCAACCTATTATGGGTGGCTCTGACTAGTAAAGCTTTACTGATCATGGCGATACGCAAACCTTTCACCACGTTAAGGTATCCCCACTCAGAAAGGGTATGTTAATAAGCTCTCCCTTATTGCAAGGTTAAGGTATCCTCACTCAGAAAGGGTAGGTTAATAAGCTCTCCCTTATTACAAGGTTAAGGTATCCCCACTCAGAAAGGGTGTGTTAATAAGCTCTCCCTTAGTGCAAGGTTAAGGTATCCCCACTCAGAAAGGGTGTGTTAATAAGCTCTCCCTTAGTGCAAGGTTAAGGTATCCTCACTCAGAAAGGGTGTGTTAATAAGCTCTGCCCTTAGTGCAAGGTTAAGGTATCCTCACTCAGAAAGGGTATGTTAATAAGCTCTCCCTTAGTGCAAAATTAAGGTATCCCCACTCAGAAAGGGTATGTTAATAAGCTCTCCCTTAGTGCAAAATTAAGGTATCCCCACTCAGAAAGGGTATGTTAATAAGCTCTCCCTTAGTGCAAGGATAAGGTATCCCCACTCAGAAAGGGTATGTTAATAAGCTCTCCCTTAGTGCAAGGTTAAGGTATCCCCACTCAGAAAGGGTATGTTAATAAGCTCTCCCTTAGTGCAAGGTTAAGGTATCCCCACTCAGAAAGGGTATGTTAATAAGCTCTCCCTTAGTGCAAGGATAAGGTATCCCCACTCAGAAAGGGTATGTTAATAAGCTCTCCCTTAGTGCAAGGATAAGGTATCCCCACTCAGAAAGGGTATGTTAATAAGCTCTCCCTTAGTGCAAGGATAAGGTATCCCCACTCAGAAAGGGTATGTTAATAAGCTCTCCCTTAGTGCAAAATTAAGGTATCCCCACTCAGAAAGGGTATGTTAATAAGCTCTCCCTCAGTGCAAGGATAAGGTATCCTCACTCAGAAAGGGTATGTTAATAAGCTCTCCCTCAGTGCAAGGATAAGGTATCCCCACTCAGAAAGGGTATGTTAATAAGTTCTCCCTCAGTGCAAGGTTAAGGTATCCCCACTCAGAAAGGGTATGTTAATAAGCTCTCCCTTAGTGCAAGGTTAAGGTATCCCCACTCAGAAAGGGTATGTTAATAAGCTCTCCCTTAGTGCAAGGTTAAGGTATCCCCACTCAGAAAGGGTATGTTAATAAGCTCTCCCTTAGTGCAAAATTAAGGTATCCCCACTCAGAAAGGGTATGTTAATAAGCTCTCCCTTAGTGCAAAATTAAGGTATCCCCACTCAGAAAGGGTATGTTAATAAGCTCTCCCTTAGTGCAAAATTAAGGTATCCCCACTCAGAAAGGGTATGTTAATAAGCTCTCCCTTAGTGCAAGGATAAGGTATCCTCACTCAGAAAGGGTATGTTAATAAGCTCTCCCTCAGTGCAAGGATAAGGTATCCCCACTCAGAAAGGGTATGTTAATAAGCTCTCCCTCAGTGCAAGGATAAGGTATCCCCACTCAGAAAGGGGTATGTTAATAAGCTCTCCCTTAGTGCAAGATTAAGGTATCCCCACTCAGAAAGGGTATGTTAATAAGCTCTCCCTTAGTGCAAGGATAAGGTATCCCCACTCAGAAAGGGTATGTTAATAAGCTCTCCCTTAGTGCAAGGATAAGGTATCCCCACTCAGAAAGGGTATGTTAATAAGCTCTCCCTTATTGCAAAATTAAGGTATCCCCACTCAGAAAGGGTATGTTAATAAGCTCTCCCTTAGTGCAAAATTAAGGTATCCCCACTCAGAAAGGGTATGTTAATAAGCTCTCCCTCAGTGTAAGGATAAGGTATCCCCACTCAGAAAGGGTATGTTAATAAGCTCTCCCTCAGTGCAAGGTTAAGGTATCCCCACTCAGAAAGGGTATGTTAATAAGCTCTCCCTCAGTGCAAGGTTAAGGTATCCCCACTCAGAAAGGGTATGTTAATAAGCTCTCCCTTAGTGCAAAATTAAGGTATCCCCACTCAGAAAGGGTATGTTAATAAGCTCTCCCTTAGTGCAAGGATAAGGTATCCCCACTCAGAAAGGGTATGTTAATAAGCTCTCCCTTAGTGCAAGGTTAAGGTATCCCCACTCAGAAAGGGTATGTTAATAAGCTCTCCCTTAGTGCAAAATTAAGGTATCCCCACTCAGAAAGGGTATGTTAATAAGCTCTCCCTTAGTGCAAAATTAAGGTATCCCCACTCAGAAAGGGTATGTTAATAAGCTCTCCCTCAGTGGAAGGATAAGGTATCCTCACTCAGAAAGGGTATGTTAATAAGCTCTCCCTCATTGCAAGGTTAAGGTATCCTCACTCAGAAAGGGTATGTTAATAAGCTCTCCCCTAGTGCAAGGATAAGGTATCCTCACTCAGAAAAGGTATGTTAATAAGCGGTTAAGGTATCCCCACTCAGAAAGGGTATGTTAATAAGCTTTCCCATATTGCAAGGTTAAGGTATCCTTACTCAGAAAGGGTATGTTAATAAGCTCTCCCTTATTGCAAGGTTTATTCAAAAGCAACTTGTGAAGCACCCCTTCCAAATCCAATTACTATCCACTTTGGCGAAGTCTATTTATCTCTGTCATCACATCTGTTCTTAATTACTTGAACCCCCACAAAACAACAATTGAAAGTGAGGTCAGGCCATTGCCCAACAAAGAAAGGTTGTTGACAAACTTCTTCGGGACTCCATTCATTAGAAACCAATTGTATTCGAGGTAACAATGGAAATCATGTTGACATAATATCGTCGTGTTGTATATGCTAAAAGACGCCTTGATCTTTTGGTTTCTATGAAAGTTTCCTGAACGGATATGGTATGCTAATTCCATTAACTCTTCTACGGAAATAATTTAATAAGTATTTCTATATTTAGTTTTTATGTTAGAGAAATGTGCAACACAGACATCCGAAAGACAAATAGATGGTAACACACTTTTGTGATAGTGAATAAATTATATATGATATTGTAAAATCAACAAAAATATTATATGTATATAGTAAAATATTAATTTTTGGATGAAAGAAAACTTTGCTCTGTATAAATCTATGTCAACTTCCTATATATAAAAATAGCAACACTATAATCTAA
>NC_090763.1:54067491-54069991 GCF_036898095.1 Palaemon carinicauda
ATGTATATATATACATATATACAGTACATATCTATCCATCTATCTATCTATCTATCTATCTATCTATCTATCTATCTATCTATCTATCTATCTATCTATATATATATATATATATATATATATATATATATATATATATATATATATATATATATATATATAAACTTTATACGTCTATAAAGAATTTTGCAATATTATTTAGATCTTACTCTAAATATTTCCAGGAAATATATACTTGTTTATTTATGGGCAAAATATGCGTACAATTTTTAAGAAAACCTTATCGACAGGCAAGACACAGACAAAATATCATGAGGAATTATCCATTTAGTAATGCATTCATGTAAAGAGAGGTATTACCTAATCAGCATGATCTCACAAGGTCCTGCATTTAATTACATACTGTCATAAGACATATGAAGTAATTTCCAAGAAATCAACGAAAAAATTCTTATACCTTTTTTTTTTTTTTTTTTCTTTTTTTTTTTTTTTTTTTTTTTTTTAATACAACACGCTTTGTATTTCCAAGAAAGATGAATTGTATGTTCTACTTCTCGTGCAAGATTCCATTTTTTTTTTTTTTTTCAGAAATTCCAACACCTGTTATTTTCAGATTTTTTGAGAATGGACGAGGTCGGCTTTTTCGGAGAAATATGACCCTAAAAATTCTTTGAAAGTTTCGAGAGGTGTACATTTCAGTACGTTTCACTGCGTTTCAGAACAGCCTCTTTGCTTTTCATTTAGCCCTTTGTATGAATAAGAAGCAGCTTAATTCATAAAATTATGTCAATTATGTTTATTTATAATGAATGTTACTACCGGTATATACTGACAAAATTTCTAAGACGTGGGTTTGAGTTATGAAGATTATGATATCTATAATCTGATGATGATTTCTGAAAGAGAAAATTGTGAATATTGATATATTAGAATGAAGATACCTGAAAGTCCAGTCATCACATTTCACCAAGTGTAAAAGCTGCATATTAAAACAAGTAGAATAGATTATCAACATAAATAAACTAAAATTCGTATCGAACAAGAACAGAAAAGAAAAATCTCATCGATTAAAAAAAATCCATAAATTGCCCATTTATAAAATGATCTTGGGTTGGCCAGCTTCGGGGGTCCCTTATCCCCACCATCGTAGTCTTCAGCAGCTATTGCCGTGTCCTCCCTGGTCCTACCTTAGGTGGAGACGGAATTAGAAGCTGATTATATGAGTATATAATCGGTCTCCAAGATACTTTGTGGCTGCTCAATACCCAGTTTCATAACGTAAGAGCAGCAATGTAGGCTACAAGAATTTAAACCGGCATTTAAAGCAGTATCAGAGTTTCATATGGACATCAGTAATACTGTCAGGAGGATCCTCACAAATCATTACAGTAAAAAGATTGTATGAATGAATGATTGTTAATTATCTGTCATCATAACATTAATGGTTGTTGATGCCATTGTAGTGTGCTGAATAAAGAATTAATAACTTAAGATAAGAAAAGCAGAAATGAATAAATAACTTAACAACGAAACATCTAGAATTTAAAATATTTGAAAACAAGTAAGAAGGTTAGCTTCCAATACGAACTTTAAAAAGCCACTGACATCATACAAAACGTTTCCTCCAACGTGTCATACTCATCACGAGCTTCAGAGAGAAATCGTTCTGACATCCACAAGAGTGGAACATTCAACAAGTAAATACCTAAAATTTAGGGATACCAAGCAATTACCACACAATGGCTGACACATACCAATCATCAGAAACTCGTAGGTTAAGCGTTAAAAGGATTGAAGGATTTCTAGAAATTCGTATAAGGCAGTGTTAGGGTATTTGGCAGCAAAGGCGTTAATGATAGTGCCTATATTATAGCTGATGGTAAATGCTAAAAAACAAGGAACCGCCACTTCGGGCCACGTTGTCCAAAATTGGGAGAGCGCCGGAGGCTTCCGACGTCCGGTGAAGGGGAACAATATTCTAATGTTGGTAGAAGTAGAAAAATAGAAAGCTTTACTCATATTAAAAAGTTGTTTTGCAACAGTAAAGGATGCATTTGTATGCGCCGTCGATGTCCAGTACTTACAAACGTAATAGTTAAAGGTTTCCATCAGTCAATTTGGATATTTCTCTCGACAAAGAAAGAAGAAAATGGATGTCATACTAATATATGAAGAATTTATTATTTATTTTAATATATTTAAAAGGAACCAGGTATAAGATGGCAATTACAATATCAACTATGGAAAAAATGTTCTTTGAAGGAAAAAGAAAAATAATTTCTATCATCAAAACCTAGATATAAAAAGACTTGTCATGTTTACATTGTAATAATTACTACTCTCTCTCTCTCTCTCTCTCTCTCTCTCTCTCTCTCTCTCTCTCTCTCTCTCTTATATATATATATATATATATATATATATTCAGTCACATTTACGCCTTGATTACATCATTTATATGCACTTTGTTCTTTGTGATGAATGAATTGTAAAATTGTTCTTT
>NC_090763.1:54094991-54107491 GCF_036898095.1 Palaemon carinicauda
TTACAATCACGCTACCGTATGGTACCCCTGTTTCCCCTATCAGCTGATGGCCGACAAGAGATGGATGAGTGGGTGCGGCTTTCAGATTTCCATTCAGGCTTAGCCAGCCATTCCCAGCCGCAATAATCATATGAATAATCAATGCGACTTTCAATCATCTTCCATTTTTCGGATTTTACACTTGTTTATACTATTCGGTACAGGAGAAATAGTGCTATCCAGAAGTACGATAATTTAAAAAAGTTCAAACTGTTACGGCCGAGGTGCTTAGCATGGTGAGAATTCCTCCCCCCATTTATATATATATATATATATATATATATATATATATATATATATATATATATATATATATATATATATATATATATATATATATATATATATATATATATAAATCATACAATGAATACAGCAACACAAATGCAGCCGTTTCAGATCCACTGCAGGATAAAGGCCTGGGTTTTTGGACAGTTTTCATGATCATGCTGGCCAGTGCCGATTGGTGATGGTGGGAGATTTTAGACTAATCGCTCACAGCAAACCAACCTCGTATGGTTATCCCTGACTATACAGCTTTGCTAACCATGGGGATACACAAGCCCTTCCACCACGTTAAAGTATTCCCATTCAGAAAGGGTATGTACGTATATATGTACAGTATATATATATATATATATATATATATATATATATATATATATATATATATATATATATATATATATGTATATATATATATATATATATATATATATATATATATATATATATATATATATATATATATATATATATATATATATTACAAGGTAAGCTACAACCCTAGTTGAAAAAGCAGGATGCTATACGTATGCCCAAGGGCGTAAGAATAAATTATTAAATATTTAGTAGAAAAATGCGAAAATATAAGACAACCTTTCAAAAAGATGATGGATAAGACAACGAGGGACCGTTATCTCCGAAGCTCTTTGCCATTTAATAATGCTGACATTAAAAATCTGTCAACATTTTTATTGATAGTTAAGGGAAAACATGAGTTGAGACAAGGATCTCTCTGACATCTTTCTGCGACATTGAACCTCACTGAACCTTATTGAACCTTAGCCTAGTGATCCAGGAAATATATTTTTTTCTTTTACTCGGTTTTCATCAAATATGTTTGTTATCCTGTCATCGGTTTTCCAAAAAAATGTGAGAATCATGACAAGAAAATGAAGCTCTGAAACGATGAGTTTTAGGATAAGCGTTTTGCCTTTTTCGTTATGAGAGAGACGTGGCGGACGGTTAAAATTCGAGATTTTAAAATAAAAGCATGACGTAAATTTAAAACAAAAGCATGACGAATCTCCAAAATCTCTGAAGCATATATTTATATATAAAAAGCGTGTGAAGAACATTGTGGTAAGTTCTTTAAAAGAGAAACAATACTGTTATTTTCATACATGAACAGGCGGATTATGTTTTTATTCAGGTTTCAACTTAAAATGTTCCTAGTTTATTTTTAGACATTCAACATCCTTTTAGTGCACTTCTTTCATTTTTCTTTGTTCATTTTTCAATATTCTTTGTTCAGGTTGGTCTAATGACGACTGCAAAGCTGTACAAAGAACACACTCTTGCACAAATCATCGTTGTTGCTACGCAAATGCTCTATCTTCAATAGGATAGAAGCAAAAAAACAATTTTTAATGCTCAAGAAATTCAAAGATATAGAAAGCTATATCCAATACAAATGTATTTAGTGGTTTCTGTTTTTATATAGTTAAAGGTTGGATGAGATATAATGAAATTATTATACTAATGGAAAGCGAAAGATTAGACAAAGGTTTTTATGGTCATTAGGCCTACATATTTTCATTTGCATGTGTGGCTGCTCTCATGGTTATACATTGGTTTAATATTTTGCTCAATCTTATTATTATTATTATTATTATTATTATTATTATTATTATTATTATTATTATATATTCACACATTTTAGTAAATCTTCATGAATTCCACTTGAAGGTACAGTTGGACACAGTAATTCCTTGCACGCTTCCCTCTGAGGAAGTGCACCATGTCACACCCTAACCCTGCAGTGAGTAACCAAACAGCTATAGTATAAGGCAGAGGTTGTGCTCAGGGCTACACGCAAGAATTTGTCGCACAGAAAGCCTGTGACAGGGTGCACAGCGAGGTGTGCCTGGAATACCTGCGTCCAACTGTACGTAGGCCCAATTGAGCATCCACCTTAAGGATTATGATAGTGATAAGTTTTATTCCAGCTGTTACTAAGTTGTGGAATGATCTTCCTAATCGGGTTGTTGAATCAGTAGAACTTCAAAAGTTCAAAGTTGGAGCAAATGCTTTTTTGTTAACCAGGCGGACATGAGTCTTTTTATAGTTTATATATGACATATTTGTTTTTGACGTTGTTAATAGTTTATATATGACATATCTCTTTTGACATTACTTTTTTTTAGAATGATTTATTGTTAATTTGTTCTCTTCAGTTATTTATTTCCTTATTTCCTTTCCTCACTGGGCTATTTTTCCCTATTGGAGCCCCTGGGCTTATAGCATCTTGCTTTTCCAATTAGGGTTGTAGCTTGGATAGTAATAATAATAATAATAATAATAATAATAATAATAATAATTGATAGGAACCGCACACAAGCACTTCAAACTTCAACAAACAACCACACCTATATTTGTTTGCATGTGCAAAGAGAGTAACATATACGTACTCATCGTACAATATAATAAAATGACCACGTACCCTCATATTTGAAATGATTTCCTGTTTCATTACACCATTACCGTGAGGCCAAGACTCGTCTTCTCACAAGAGCATCATTGAATTCCCTGGGAGCAAATTTGAGAAGTTGAGTCTGTGCAAACCTTATGCAAAACACCTTTTCCGAGATAAAAAGCGATATTACCCTTCAACCTTTTGCTTCCCTGCTTTCAGTCGCCCATCTTTCCCTAGTGACTAGCAGTGTTGCCATATATGGGAATTTATACCTAGATTTGGGGATTTTGCATGTCTGATGGGGAGTATTCTGTACTAATTTCTACGAAGAAGAAACAAAGATGTGTTAACCTTCATACTGTTGCAATTAGTTTACTTGTAATTACATGAATTATAGTGAGTAATTTTTATATTAGCAAAGCCTACATGATGAAAAAAGAATATTTGTGGAAATGGGGATTTTTGTGTTATTTTGAGGATTTTTTATCATGATTTTTAGGGATTTTTAAACTATCCCAGCTGGCAAGTTGGCAACGCTGGTGACTAGGGGTTCCTCTTAAGAGGTAATTACCATTGCCAGGTAATTACTTCTGCAAGGTATTTAAGCATGCATGCATATGCTCATTAACCTCGCAAGTGATGCGGAAAAAGATCACCGCTTGGGTAAGCAGATTAGTGGTGCTCGGGGCAGTTGGTTTTGAAAGTCGGTGGAGATAAACATATTTGCTGGCTAAAAACAAAAGAATACAGGAGATAAGTATATTTAAACAAAAGAATACAGGAGATAAGTATATTTGCCGGCTAAAAACAAAAGAATACAGGAGATAAGTATATTTGCTGGCTAAAAACAAAAGAATACAGGTGATAAGTATATTTGCTGGCTAAAAACAAAAGAATACAGGAGATAAGTGTATTCGCTGGCTAAAAACAAAAGAATACAGGAGATAAGTTTATTTGCTGGCTAAAAACAAAAGAATACAGGAGATAAGTGTATTTGCTGACTAAAAACAAAAGAATACAGGAGATAAGTATATTTGCTGGCTAAAAACAAAAGAATGCAGGAGATAAGTATATTTGCTGGCTAAAAACAAAAGAATACAGGAGATAAGTATATTTGCTGGCTAAAAACAAAAGAATACAGGAGATAAATATATTTGCTGGCTAAAAACCAAAGAATACAATATATTTAATTTGGTTGTAATTTCTGAATTCAATTTCCTCGTATTTTTATTGCGTATTCGTGGTTCAGTACATTCATGATAGATTGCAAATTGGCAGTTGGTTTTGAAAGACGGTGGGGATAAACATATTCGTTGGCTAAAAACAAAAGAATACAATATATTTAATTTGGTTGTAATGTCTGAATTAAATTTCCTCGTATTTTTATTGCGTATTCGTGGTTCAGTACATTCATGATAGATTGCAAATTGGAAAGAGTTTCACTCACCGAGTGTAAATAGACTTTGTAAATATCATGTTATTTTTATTTTATATACCACTAATTATATGCAATTAGCGAAACAGATATACAAAGGAAATCCAACTTTGAATAATTACATTTTTTTTTTTTTCAGTTGAACTGAGAATTTATAAAAAGATTGTTGAAGTCTACAAAGTAGTAAAAGAAGTGTGAATTTTATAAATTTTCAAATAATAATAAAAATCTCCTCATAAAATATTCTTTTTTCGCAATACACATATTAATGGAAATACACCTGATATTAATGAACTCTTAATTCATTGATTTACAGACATTTTATTACGTGATTTTTATTGGAACCCGTTGAAAATTTATGTAGAAAATAAAATTAGGATTTTTTTCCTTATCCCTTTCTCACTTTGAACCAAACTTGAGGGATACGTGGGTTTAGAAATAACTAAACCTTAGGTAAAACTCTTGGTAAAAAAGTTAAAGATGTATATGTCCGCAAAAAAGAATAACGTCTGTATTTAATTTTCTATGTGGTAATTCAGCTTGGGTTAAACTGAATTGGATTTAGCCATGTTCAAGCTTTAGATAATTGATCCATTTCAGAAATATAAATGTCATACATGGATGATCCCTATATGGTTTTATTTACATAAAATATATACATAATAGATGATCATTTGGAATAAGAAAATGGGTCCCTAGAGATGTAAAAGAAACAGGGGAAGGAAGAGAAGTCGGTGGATTGACGAACTAAGAAAAATTGCGAGTGTGGACTAGCATAGAAAGAACATAATCAGACGCAAGTGGAAGGACATGTTTGAGCCTTTTTTTTCTACAGTTGACCATTAACGACTAATGAAGATGATGATGATGATGATGATGATGATATAAATTCAAAAGCCCTAAATAAATATCTTTCTCTAGTAACAAGAAAACTATAGTTCATTTCTTTTAGCGAGGCAGATTTGCACCGACTCGCAGCGGTGCCCTTTTAGCTCGGAAAAGTTTCCTGCTATCTGATTGGTAAGAATTATCTCGTCCAACCAATCAGCGATCAGGAAACTTTTCCGAGCTAAAAGGGCACCGCTGCGAGTCGGTGCAAATCTGCCTCGCTAAAAAAATTGACTATAGTTAAGATGTGAAAAGAAAATGTCTTTCCATTGACCTTTTAATTGTCTCTATGGGTCTCATCTCATCAGTTGGTTACCTATGGAGCGATAGATAGATAGATTGAGATACTACCGCTAAAAAGTTATTGGGTCCTGTGACTAGGCAGACAGTAATACATTAGATCTCTCTCTGATTACGGCTGATTTTTCCTGTCCCTACAGAAACACCGAATAGTCTGGCATATTTTTTTCCAAATTCTCCTCTGTCCTCATACACCTGACAACACTGAGATTAGCAAACAATTCTTCTTCGATCAAGGGGTTAACAACTGCACTGTAATTGTTCAGTGGCCCCTTTCCTCTTGGTAAGGGTAGAAGAGACTCTTTAGCTATGGTAAGCAGCTCTTCTAGGAGAAGGACACTCAGAAATCAAACAATTGTTCTCTAGTCTTAGGCAGTGTCATAGCCTTTGTATCATGGTCTTCCACAGCCCTGAGGTAGAGTTTTCTTACTTGAGGGTACATCCGGGCACTCTATTCTATCTTAGTTTTTATTGTTTATAAATGAAAGATCTATTTTAATGTTGTTACTGATCATAAAATATTTTCTAAGTGTTCATTATTTCTCTTGTTGTTTTGTTAATTTCCTTGTTTGCTATCCTCAATAGGCTATTTTTTCCCGTTGGAGCCCTTTGGCTTATAGGTTCCTACTTTTTTAACTACGGTTGTAGCTTAGCTAATAATAATAATAATAATAATAATAATAATAATAATAATAATAATAATAATAGATGAATAGACAGGCAGATAGATAGATAGAAAAGACGTATAATATAGTGTTAAATAAAATTCTAACTTTTACATATAAACATTTGTATAGAATGAAAATATTATTTTCTTTCTTACAAAATGCACTGAGTATCTATGATATCCTGCGGAAATTTACTCAACATATCTTTCAAGGTAAATAAAAAAAGACAATGTTTCGAGGCACGCGATTATCATAAACAGAACAAGCACCAACTCTTAATTCGTCAAATAATAAGATTTTAGAAACCACTCTTTACTTGGTGGTCTTTTTCAAAGAGATAATAATAAACAAACTAAATATGTCCTTTGGCATAAATACCCGCACTTGGAGGTCCTTTTAATTTAAAACCGCTCTTTACTTGGTGGTCTTTTTCAAAGAGATATTAATAAGCAAACTAAATATGTTCTTTGGCGTAAATACCCGGACTTGGAGGTCCTTCTTGATTGGGAGTCGTAGGCGGATTCAAAGAGACACACCTAATAGGAATGGCCGAATAAGATGAGATAATAGTAAGGGGTAATTGCTGGGGTCATTACTTCCACTTATAGAAATTATTATGATTGTGTATAGTTATCTGTAAAAAACAAAATAGACAATAGGGAGAAAGCTGACCAGAAACATCTACCCCACATAGAAGTAGGAAAAGATGTAGACAAAGAAGAAGAAGAAGAAGAAGAGGACAATAGGAACTAGAATAAAAAGGAGGCAGGCATTAAAGATAAGATGCTTGTTTCATCATTATCATCATCTCCTACGCTTATTGACGCTAAGTTCCTCGGTTAGATTTCGTCAGTCGTCTCTATCTTGAGCTTTTAAATCAATACTTCTCCATTTACGCTTATTGACGCTAAGGGTAGATGTCGCCAGTCGTCTCTATCTTGAGCTTTTAAATCAATACTTCTTCATCCATCATTTCCTACTTCACGCTTCATAGTCCTCAGCCATGTAGGCCTGGGTCTTCCAACTCTTTTAGTTCCTTGTGGAGCCCAGTTGTGTTTGGGTATTTAGAATAAATAGACATCAGGAGTTAGAACAGAAAGAAGGCAGACATCAAGAAAGAAGAAAATGCTTGTCTTCTTTTGTCCGTAGTAAAACAAACTGATGTAAGAAAGAACGCTATAATCGACATCATTAGAACATAGATAAGGAACAGGTCCATGCATAGACAAACAAGGAAATTAGAAAATAGACTTCAGTGCTTAGAATTAAAAGATGGCGAACATAAAAAAAAAAAGAAGAAAATGCTTGTCTTCTTTTGTCTGTGGTAAAACAAATAAAGCTGATTAAGAACGTTGTAATTAGTATTATTAAAACAAAAGACAGCAGGTTCAAGTATAATAAGGGGAGGGATAAAAACAAACAAACAGCCATATGGATATTTCAGCTGCCAGAAAAAATAAAAAAAAAATCGTTCTTACTTGCCTTTGGCAAAAAAAAAAAGAAAAAAAATAAGAAAAAAAAACCAGCAATAACAGTAAAGTATGAATTCTATAATTAGAATTTTTAAAAGATAAAGAAGCAGCAGGACCAAGCATTAGAAAAGGAGGTATAATGGAAATAGAATCATGCCAAACGTATTCATTTTTCAACTCATTAGTTCACTAAGACTTAAGCTGTAATATAGGAAAATAGTTTCATGGCAAATAGTTTCCAGAATATCTTCGCTGAACTATTTTGTTTCTAAAACATTTTTTTTTTTTTCAGACTTTACGGCTTCAGCAACAATTGAATTCCTTTGCTTTTTGACTGCCCTGACGCATTTGCTTGCTTTGTACCTCAATGGACAGACTCCGTTGCTATTTAAAGACTATAATCTCTCTCCCCAACAGTGATTTACGACCCTATGATAGGCCATTCTTGTCTTTGGGACATGACAAATCGATCTTCAAATATTTGAAATGCTTGCGATTAGAATTAACATATCAAAATAAATCTTCTGTACTGTAGCTTGTGATGGAATTGTATAAATATCTTCATAATGATAAGTTATTCTTTTAAGCAAACCATATCATATCACCACCTCTACCGTTTTATTTTATGGTCTTATTTGTTTGATAAACTCCCTTTTCCTCTTATTAATTTTCCCACAACAATGAAGATTCTTCAAAATCTAAGTTTCTCTGTCACAATCGTTTTCTCTTTTTCTGGCCTTACTTAATATCCACACACATATCCTACAATTTTTTTTTTATCTCGAATCGAAACAAATATATCATCATAACCAAGTTTCTATTAATTATTTAACTTGTTCATAATCCTTTTGCTATATCAACATCTTTTTCCGTTTTCAATATAAGTATATATATAGTTTTCTATTCTCATTATGTTCCTCTTCTTCTGGCCTTACTGAATATCCACATATATTTCCTACAACATTTTCATAGTTTTTTTTTATATATATATCTCGAAATGAAGCAAATATATCATCATAACCAAGTTTCTATGAATTATTGGACTTGTTCATAATCCTTTTGCTATATCAACATCTTTTGCTATTTTCAATATAAGTATATATATGGTTTTCTATTCTCATTATATCCCCATAGAAAAGGCTCTATGGTCTACTAATGCTAGCCTTCAGTCGATCTGTAAAAGACAAAAACAATGATATCTATATTCATCAATATAAATTGCAGCTTTTTTTCGATAAAAATATGTATTAATAAGTTATATTGATAGTTTATTTTACAGGATATAGTGATGAGCCCATTATATTTTCACACTCCTTTCAAAATATGGTTTGACTGTAATTCAATTATTCCTGTTGTTCCAATTGATTTATCCCTATTGAAAATCCGCTCAAAATTACCTGCAGGAATCTGTTTACTGTACTTGAGAGAGAGAGAGAGAGAGAGAGAGAGAGAGAGAGAGAGAGAGAGAGAGAGAGAGAGAGAGAGAGAGAGAGAGAGAGAGTACCCCGAACATGAAACGAAACAGCAAGAGGGATGATAAACGAAACATGATAATAGAAATAAACAAAACTTGAAAAGTACGAGAGGAAGAAGAAGAAGAAGAAGAAGAGAGAGAGAGAGAGAGAGAGAGAGAGAGAGAGAGAGAGAGAGAGAGAGAGAGAGAGAGAGAGAGAGAGAGAGAGAGACTACCTCAAACATGAAACGAAAAAGGAAGAGGGATGGTAAACGAAACATAATAATATAAATAAAACAAAAGTTAAAAAGTAGGGAGGAAGAAGAAGAAGAAGAAGGAGAGAGAGAGAGAGAGAGAGAGAGAGAGAGAGAGAGAGAGAGAGAGAGAGAGAGAGAGAGAGAGAGAGAGAGATGCTACTACCTCGAAAATAAACGAAACAGCAAGAGGGATGATAAATGAAACATAATAATATAAAAATAAAACAAAACCTAAAACATACGAGAAGTAGAAGAAGAAAAAGAAGAAGAAGAAGAAGAAGAAGAAGAAGAGAGAGAGAGAGAGAGAGAGAGAGAGAGAGAGAGAGAGAGAGAGAGAGAGAGAGAGAGAGAGAGAGAGAGAGAGAGAGAGAGAGAGAGTACCTCGAACATGAAACGAAACAGCAAGAGGGATGATAAATGAAACATTAGGATACAAATAAAACAAAAGCCTAGAATACGAAAAGAAAAGAACGCGAAAGATAATGAGCCTTAGTTACCTAACCCCATCACACAAATTGATGCCTAGGACCACCAATTAGCTACCCTGCTGTCTCGTGATTCCCCCTTAAAAAACCATAGAACTAAAATACTTTTACAGTTATTACTCTCTTCTAATACTAATTGCCAAAACAACACTAATTCACGAAGTCCTTACCAGGTGGTATGCTTTATTTGGGTTCGAGTCTCGCTCAAGCTCGATTGTTTCTTGTAGTGTCTACAACCTCACCATCCATGAGAGCTGAGGATGGGGCGTTTGGGAGATCTTATGGGTCTATCTGCTGATTCATCAGCAGCCATTGCCTGGTCCTTCTTGGTCCTAATGTGGGTGAAGAGGGGTCTTGCACGCTTATCCTATGGATATAAGGTCAGTATCTCTCGCATTGTCACTGTCCGTTGCCATTCACGAGTGACCTTTAAACCTTCAAGTGGAAGTCGTATTAGAGTAACGTTACCCTTAGATATATCTTAGTTTAATTTTCTAAAAAAATCTACAATAAGGCATTCCTTCATCAGGGTGTTGTAGTGCGCACGCGCAGATACCCAACGCACACACATACGTACGTTTGATTAGTGATCTCGTATTTCTTTGTCAGTGGATATATAGAAACATATTTGGTATCAAATATATATGCAAAATAGCCGTTGAAAGGTATTTGAAAGGTATTGGAAAAAAATACATACTTAAATACCTTATATACTGTATATATATATATATATATATATATATATATATATATATATATATATATATATATATATATATATATGCATATATATACATATATATATGTATACATATATATATATATATATATATATATATATATATATACATATATATATATATATATATATATATATATATATATATATATATATATATATATATATATATATATATATATACTGTATATATATGAAGACCATTAACAGTGGAATGACATTCTTGAGGCCTTAGTCCTGCACATACACACACACACACACACACACACACACACACACACACACACACACACACACACACACATATATATATATATATATATATATATATATATATATATATATACATATATATATATATATATATATGTATGTATATGAGTGTTGAGTAAAGTCGGCTATATGTATATATTCATATGAAAAATTTTCCCATAAACAAAAAGACTTTTTATTTTCGAAAATCAGCCCCAATCTTTTAGGGTGTGGATTTAAGTCTCAGGGCCTTTTCAAGGCTAGATATAACCCACTACAGTTAAATAAACATGTTGAATAATTCAAAACCTAGGCAACACAGGCTTCTCTCAGGAATCGAATCCGGGTTTTCCATTGTATAATACAATCCCTTATTGCTTGATTTACCGTGATATCAACATAAAATATTAATGAAATATTTACACTGGAAAGAAAATATATTCATATTTTGCCGAACATTTTCATGGCAAAGCTGAAGACAGGAGTATAAGACCTTTTAAACAGTTCATTATGTTTTGCATAAATATTTTTTTTTTTTTCACATCTTTTTACATCATGCCCCTCTTAATGGATGCTATCATCTGTTAAATGAGGGGGCATCTTTACCCACGATCAAAACAACGTATTTGTTTTCGCAGCAAGGGCTAATAGTCAAGGAGAGAGGTCAGAGGTCACTTACATACGATATTAGTCCTTTTTATACTAATGCTCACAATTTTTTACTAAGATTACTGGTCGTTTGTGTCTTATTTCTTGGTTTCAAAGTTTTCCTTTTCTAGCAATGTTATTCTATCTGATTATTTGTCAAGGATTTGTAGTTCTATTATATTTTCAAGATAATTCTTTTATGGTTCATGAAATAGACATATATCATTCGCTTAGTTTAAATTCTTATTTACCTAATTATTATTATTATTATTATTATTATTATTATTATTATTATTATTATTATTATTATTATTATTATTATTATTATTATTATTATTATCCAAGCTACAACCCTAGTTGGAAAAGCAAGATGCTATAAGCCCAAGGGCTCCAACAGGGAAAAATAGCCCAGTGAGGAAAGGAAATAAGGAAATAAATAAATGATGAGAATAAATTAACAATAAATCATTCTAAAAACAGTTACGTCAAAACAGACATGTCCTATATAAACTATTAACGTCAAAAACAGATATGTCCTATATAAACTATTAACAACGTCAAAAACAGATATGTCATATATAAACTATGAAAAGACTCATATCAGCCTGGTCAACATAAAAACATTTGCTCCAACTTTGAACTTTTGAAGTTCTACCGATTCAACTACCCGATTAGGAAGATCATTCCACAACTTGGTAACAGCAATTTATGAATTACAACTGTAAATAAATTTGCAGGAATTAACCCTAATTTTTCAATATTGAATTTCGACTATTTTACGTAAACTGATTTTCATAAAAGATGCTGAATGTGTTAGTTTGTGAGAATCCCTCTCCTTATGATTTGCAGTTGCAAATTTTAGCATTGTGCTTCTTCGTGTTAAGTCTTATTTACGTAATTCACGAATTACAATTGTAAATAGATTTACAGGAATTAACCCTAATTTTTCAACAATGAATTTCGACTATTTTACGCAAACTGGTATTTATAAAAGATGCTGAATGTGTTAGCTTGTGAGAATCTCGCTCCTTATGATTTGCAGTTGCAAATTTTAGCACTGTGCTTTTTCGTGTTAACTTTTAATCAAGTAACGAGAATTGTTGGTTATATTTGAGGATGATTCATAATCATCTTCAATCATACCTATAAATATACATTTTGTCTCT
>NC_090763.1:54117491-54134991 GCF_036898095.1 Palaemon carinicauda
TTCTCCTCCTCCTCCTTCTTCTTCTTCTTCTTCTTCCTCCCAAACTTTTAAGGAAGTGTGAAACAACATCCCAAGGGCGACCCAAAGGCCGCCATCTCTTAACGGCACCCACTGGAGGTTCACGGACTTTTTCCTGACAGTTCACCAAGAACCAATAGGAAAAAGGCGTTTGGGTATCCAAGTGACCAGCGAAGCAACATTACTTACTTCCAAAGGGAAAAAAAAATCGAAAAAACTTTTTTTTTTTTTTTTTTTTTTTTTTCACTTTGTGTTTCACGAGGTACTTAAAAGAGCTTAAGCCGACGTCTCGTTAACGGAAGAATGCGGAATGTGAAGGTTTATGACGGCGGGTAAACACATCATTAAGCCAGGTCCAAGATTGGTCATTTATGAGTAGGGGTATGTGTCAACACGCAGGAATTTTCTTGATGGATATGACAAAATTGATTAGTGTGGACAGCATTTGGTGGTTGGTTTTATAAGCTTCCGAGTTACGGCAGTTGGAAAGGATGAAGAAAGGTAAAAGATTTCTTTTAACTCTTTGGTTTTAGGGAATTGGAAAGTTAATTGAAAAATGGAAGAAACTGGGAGGGAGAAATATTTGGACAGACCCGACATATTTAACTGTAGTCTGAGACTAAAATGATCTTAAGACGAATGATTTTCATCCTTAAAACATACTGTTACTTTGTGTAATAAGATTTTACAGCTTCTGTATCTATATGTCATAACCGTTGCATTGAAGGCCTATCTGACATTACAGATTCTGCAAAGGGACATATTTCACAGTAGTCTGAGACTTAAATAATATCAAGGCGAATAATATTTATCTGTAAAATAAACTGTTACAATAATAAGATAACACCTGATAACCAGTAAGCTTCATGCTTATTTTCAATTAGATATGATAGAAAATTACAAAAATAAACAAACAATCAGACGTAAAAATAATCCTGCTTATCCAAATACCGTTATAAAAGCCACAGAAAGCAATTTTATCTTTTAAGCAAGTAGTAAAATACGTTACTCATACAAACAAAAGTGTATTAAATACTGTTATAATAATTTAATTAATGTATTTTTAAGGGGTTGACGAATCAAATGAAAAAAGTACAATTCTTTACCACCACAAAATATATTTGGCGAAACAAAACAAAAAAATTTGCTACTTCCAGTAATAGATTGATTTTCTCTTGGAAGATATGTACTTATCAATTATCCTTGTCTCCACTTCCTATTAGGCATCATAATTTCTTTGCTTCATTGTCGTTTTCTCAAGTTAATTGTTGTTGCTAATTGTCGCCTTGGCTTCCAAACATGCCTTTAATAGTATTTTTGAGATCCTCTGGCAAACAGAATTTAAAGAAATTATCCAAAAGAAGGAAAACCTTTAATTCAACTCATAATTAATTATAATCAGACGTAAAAATAATCCTACTTATTCAGACCGTCTTAACGTATGTCAACAAATAAAACATGTTACTCAAATCGATATAAAATTGATTAAATCATGTTATGTTATAACAATTCAATTAAAGAAATTTCAACAGGTTAAAGAGATAATTGAATACATTTGGAGAAACAATTTCTTTATGGTAACAGCAATAGAATGATTTTCTCTTGAAAGATCTGTTCTTATCAATTATATTTTTCTCCTTTTCTTATTAGGTATCATAATTTATTTGCCTCTTTGTCGTTGCTAATTGTCGCCTTGTCTTCCAGAAATGGCTTTAATAGTATTTTTGAGAATCTCTGGCAAACAGAATTTAAAGAAATTATCCAAAAGAAGGAAAACCTTTAATTCAACTCATAATTGGCTAAGGAGCGAAGAGAAAAAAAGGCTTTAAAAAGATAACAAAATTAGTTTTATGACAGTGGGCAAAAATATCATTAAGTCTTGTCCAATTCTGGTCATTCTATTCTCACTGCTTAAACCAGTATCAGAACTTCTAATAATTGAAATAGGAGTAAAAAATAGTTTAAGAGAATTAACTATTTGCTGGGTTACGAATAAGAACAGAGTAGTGGCATGTGTCAACACAGAGGAATTTTCTTGATATGACAAAATGGATCAGTGTACACAGCATTGGTGGTTGGTTTTATAAGCTCCCTATTTACTGAAGGTAGATAAGAGGAAGGAGAGAGGTAAATTGAAAAGTTAACTGTAAAATAAAAGATACTGGGAGGGAGAAATATTTGGTTTTAGCTAACATACTTCACGGTAGGCTGAGACGT
Organism: Palaemon carinicauda; assembly: GCF_036898095.1. Lineage (NCBI taxonomy): Eukaryota > Metazoa > Arthropoda > Malacostraca > Decapoda > Palaemonidae > Palaemon > Palaemon carinicauda. The sequence goes on from NC_090763.1 coordinate 54,119,727, forward strand.
AAATATGCCTAATATTAAGACGGATGATATCGATTCGTAAAATTAACATTTAGGCCTATTTTATGTAATGTGATTAAATATGATGACTTTCATGTTAATTTCAATAAGAGACAATGAAACCTGATAAAAATAAACAAAAAATCAGACGTAAGAATAATCCTACTTATTCAGACCGTCATAACGTATATTAACAAATAATATATGTTACTCAAATGAATAAAAAACTTATCAAATTATGTTATGATAATTCAATTAATGAAATTTCAACAGGTTAACGAGCTAAAAAAAAAAAAAACCTTCACGAAATACATTTGGAGAAACAATTTCTTTATAGTAACAACAATAGAATGATTTTCTCTTGGAAGATCTGTACTTATCAATTATATTCTTCTCTACTTATTAAGTATCATAATTTCTTTGCTCCCTTGTCGTTGCTAATTGTCGCCTTGTCTTTTAAACATGGCTTTAATTGTATTTTTGAGAATCTCTGGCAAACAGAATTTAAAGAAATTATCTAAAAGAAGGAAAACCTTTAATTCAATTCATAATTGGTTAAGGAGCGATGAGGAAAAATCTTTGAAAAGGTAAATAAATTAGTTTTTGCAAAATTCTTCTAAGGAGAGGCAATGGTAAATAGTTTTAGTTTTGCCTGTGAAATGTGTGGCAGGTTACGGCTAGGTCTGAATGCGACATAACAAGCTTATATACAAACGGTTGAGGATAACAATGATATAAAGGTTTAACAATATGAAACATGCAATGGCTAGCTTAAGCAGGTTTTTCTGATATTATTAAGAGAGAGAGAGAGAGAGAGAGAGAGAGAGAGAGAGAGAGAGAGAGAGAGAGAGAGAGAGAGAGAGAGAGAGAGCAATCACATTATAAAGTATGAGCGTTTAAATAATACATGCATTATAAATTATCCTTTTTTCCTGCCTAGATAAAAGCAAAAACTTCTAATAAATAACGACGGTTTTTTTTAAGCAAAAACTTCTAATAAATGACCGACGTTTTGTTTTTAAAGCAAAAACTTTTAATGAATATCCGACAAGTGGTTTTTATTTTTTTATTTTTTTTTATTTTTTATTTATTTATTTTTTTTTTTTTTTTTTGCATAAATGCCTAACATGGTTACTATGTAAATGTTTCTGTCTATGTAGGAGACTAAAGTATTCAAGCAAGATTTTGATTTCAGTCTTGAATTTAACAATGGTTTTCCTTTAGAAATTTGGATAATGTGTCTCTTTTTTATTAAACAAAATTAACTTTTTAGAATAATTTTCTTGTGAATAATACGATTATATAGCGATGCCGAATATATATTAGTTTATATTATATAATTATGTTATATATCATATATTATGTTTTATATATTACATAATATATTACATATTATATATTATATATAATATATTACATATCATATTTTATATATTATATATTATATATTATATATTGTATAATATACATCATATGGTATACATTTCATATTATATATAATATACTATATATTATACATTATATATCATATATAATATATATTACATATTTTCTATACTATATATAATATATTAGTTTTTTCTGTCTCTACCAGACAAAAGGAAATCGACCTTTAGAAATGATCAACGTAACCTTCCACCGTAGCTTTTAATAATCATCAAATTAATAAAAAAAACTCTCAAGCAATATTGCAGGGCGAAATACAATAATCTCTTAGCGGTGGGTCACCCGAAAGAAAAAGCTTAACGCTTAATCAAATAACAATATATTAGCTGAGTTTGAAAGGACCAATAATTCTTCCACTTAGAATGGATTATTCGTGTCAATAAATCTTCCGAACGCAGATCTCTATCGCCGACTACGTAAGAAAGAAATATCCAGTGGAGTTTTGTCAAGATACAATAGTGTTGTAGTATAAATACTGGGATTAACTATCACTATATTCAATTTTTTTTATTGAGGCGCAATTGCACCGACTCGCAGGGGTGCCCTTTTAGCTCGGAAAAGTTTCCTGATCGCTGATTGGTCGGACAAGATAGTTCTAACCAATCAGCGATCAGGAAACTACAATAGCGTTGTAGTTTAAATACTGGGATCAACTATCACTATATTCAATTTTTTTCAATGAGGTGCATTTGCACCGACTCGCAGGGGTGCCCTTTTAGCTCGGAACAGTTTCCTGATCGCTGATTGGTTGGACAAGATAATTCTAACCAATCAGCGATCAGGAAACTTTTCCGAGAGAAAGGGGCACCCCTGCCAGTCGGTGCAAATCTGCCTCACTAAAAAGAATTGACTATAGATATATGTACAGGGCGAAATATTTAGCGTATTCATTGCCTATAAAAACGAACGGCAAATAGGCTATTTGTTTCCGCATAATTCTTAGTTTTCAATTTCTTCAAAGGAGTTTTATTTGGCTATGTGGATGATATTATGATGAGGGGTAGATCGAGATGGTTTGGGCATGTTCCTCGCACTCCCCAAGAGAGATTAGTTCTCCAAACTTTCAACTGGGCTCCACAAGGTACTAGAAGAGTTGGAAGACCCAGGCCTATATGGCTGAGGACTATGAAGCGTGAAGTAGGAGATGATGAGTGGAGAAGTGTTGAATTAAAAGCTCAAGATAGAGACGACTGGCAAAATCTAACCGAGGCCCTCTGCGTCAATAGGCGTGGGAGGAGATGATGATGATGATGATGATGTGATAGAAAAGACTTATTTTTCCTTTGTTTTCTCTTGTGGAAGCTAGCTCAGTGTATCTTTACTATTGTTTTAATCTGTGTAATTAACTATCATCCTTGATTTAACGCAATAATCAACTTGTCATTCGTTAACGCCCTGACGAGGGCTGCATGTGATAAAAGGTGTTTGGTATTACAGAAATTCTCATGATTTTCTCCAAGTTAATTCACGTCTTTCTCATAGCCATAATGTGCATAAACATATGCGGATAATGACTGATTCACAACGTACTCAAACAGTACTTATCTACTCTGCCATAATCATATTTCATTATCTTGACGAGATAATACCGTATCATCACATAGATGAAGTTCTTTGTTCTGTGGCTCATGATGCAATAAAATGTTTCGTCGCTTCGATTGCATTATGGTTATTGCTAACACCTTTTCCAATTTGATTAATCGTGATCAGTTTGATCAGTTATCGAAGGTGGGAAAAAAACTTGAATGGCTAAATTATCTGACGATCTAACAGCTGATTTTCGTCACTCACATGGTTGTTATATAAGGGTACTTGAATGTCTTCTTCACACGGGTAATTCCTGTCTTATCCTTGACTGTATGGTTAAGTAACTCTGTTACGTAAGCGTGTTTTGATGCTGTGACCCTTCTTTTTTTTTTTTTTTTTTTTTTTTTTTTGGCTGAATTGTTAATGATGCATATCCTTCTATATACTCAAGTACGCTTAATTGAAAACTTACAATTTCTTTTTTTTTCTACTTTCTTTTAGTCATGACAATACATATCTGTCTTCTCTTTTTAGGATACAGTCATACGATTCAGGGTTGCTTTTTTTCATAAAACTCACAATTTCTTTTTTTCTGCTTTCTTCATTTTCAAATCATGATCGGTTTATAAAAGCCCAAATGATTACCAGGACCTGGACTTTAATAATTTTTTCTTCATAAAACTTACAATTACTATTTTCAGATTTCTTCATTTTTAAATCTTGATCTGTTTTTTGAGAACCCAAATGATTACCAGGACCTTGAACCCTATTTTGTTTTTCCTCATAAAACTTATAATTCATATTTTCAGCTTTCTTCATTTTTAAATTTTGAGATGTTTTTGAAAACCCAAATGATTACCAGGACCTTGAACCCTATTTTGTTTTTCCTCCATGAAACTTACAATTCCTATTTTCAGCTTTCTTCATTTTCAAACCATGATCGGTTTTTAAAAACCCAAATGAATACCAGGGCCTTGAACCCTATTTTTGTTCCTTCATAAAACTTACAATTCATTTTTTTCAGCTTTCTTCATTTTCAAATCTTGATCTATTTTTGAGAACCCAAATGATTACCAGGGTTTTGAACCCTATTTTTTTTTTCTTCATAAGACTTACAATTCCTGTTTTCAGCTTTCTTCATTTTTAAATTTTGAGATGTTTTTGAAAACCCAAATAATTAGCAGGACCTTGAACCCTATTTTGTTTTTGTTCTTGAAACTTACAATTCCTATTTTCAGCTTTCTTCATTTTCAAATCTTGACCTGTTTATGAGAACCCAAATGATTACCAGGACCTTGAACCCTATTTTTTCTTCATGAAACTTACAATTCCTATTTTCAGATTTCTTCATTTTTTAAATCTTGATCATTTTTTAAGAACCCAAATGATTACCAGGACCTTGGACCCTATTTTTGTTTCCTTCATAAAACTTACAATTCCTATTTTCAGATTTCTTCATTTTCAAATCTTGACCTATTTTTGAGAACCCAAATGATTAGCAGGACCTTGAACCCTCTTTTTTTTTCATAAAACTTACAATTCCTGTTTTCAGCTTTCTTCATTTTTAAATTTTGAGAAGTTTTTGAAAACCCAAATAATTAGCAGGGCATTGAACCCTATTTTTTTTTTCTTCATGAAACTTGCAATTCCCATTTTTAGCTTTCTTCATTTTTAAATTTTGAGAAGTTTTTGAAAACCCAAATGATTAGCAGGACCCCAGTGAACTCGTGCGATGTTTATCAAGCTACACCAGTTCTAAAATCAATATTTCATCAACATTGTCTTCATCTTTGTTTTCACTGGATTCCCAGGTGCTCTTTGGCCTTGTGCTAATCTATTAATAATTACAGAAAATGATCGAGTCTTCGTTCCATCTCGGCAACACGACTTCCTGTGTCATGATGGCAGTGATTTATTGTAGAGTTTAACGATATAACTGCGACAGTATGATTTACGCTCTCTCTCTCTCTCTCTCTCTCTCTCTCTCTCTCTCTCTCTCTCTCTCTCTCTCTCTCTCTCTCTCACCAGTTATCCCTCACTTATTTGGTTCTTCTTCTGTCTCTGATTCCTCTTTAGTTGGTCATCTCTTTCTTTAGTTACCCTTCTGTTATTTAGTTATTTTTCTGTCTCTGCTTGCCTTTGGTTGTGCCTCTCTCTCTCTCTCTCTCTCTCTCTCTCTCTCTCTCTCTCTCTCTCTCTCTCTCTCTCTTATTTCATCTAGGGTAATTGGGTTGAAGTTGAGTGACTTTACCTCGTAGTCATGGAGTATAACAGATTTGCAAATCTATTTTTAATTTTCGTTATTAGAGTTCACAAAGGCGAGTAATTAACTAAATGACTTAACTAGAGAGAGCTGTTGCATGTTCCAGATTTAATGTTTTGATAATGTACTTCTTTCCTGTTTATCTGTTTTAATTGGTGGGGCAAGGCTCTGGCCACCCGCTGAGATACTATCGCTAGAAAGTTATTGGGTCTTTTGACTAGCCGGATAGTATATTTACTACATTGGACCACTCTCTAGTTACTGCTCATTTTTCTTTTGCCTACACATATACCAAATAGTTTGGCCTATTCTTAACACATTTTTCTCTTTCTTCATACATCGGACAACACTTTGATAAGCTAAACTTGGTAAAGGTAGAAGAGACTCTTTAGCTATTACTAGCAGTTCTTCTAGGAGAAGGACACTCCAAAATGAAACCATTGTTCTCTAGTACTGGATAGTACCATAGCCTCTGTAGCATGGTCTCCCACTGTCTTGGGTTAGAGTTCTCATACTTGAAGGTACACTCAGGCACACTATTCAATGTTCTTTCTCATTTCCTTTCCTCACTAGGCTATTTTCCCCGTTGGAGCTGTTGTGCTTATAGCATCCTGTTTTTTCAACTAGGGTTGTAGCTTAGTAAGTACTACTACTACTACTACTACTACTACTACTACTACTACTACTAATAACAACAATAACCATTATAATAATAATAATAATAATAATAATAATAATAATAATAATATGTCTTGCCTGTAGCTGAGTAATTTTGACAGATCCGGCCACTCTCTCTCACCTCCTATCGTTACATAAGATTACATAACAAATGTACTTTAGTACTAACAGCTGCATTGTCTGTACCTGAAGATTTAGTAGCCATACCTATATATGTTGATTCAGTGAATATCACTCCATTTTCCCACTATCCATCTATTTAACATAATATAACAGTCGTTTGTATATTTGTCAAATTTTCCATATCTGTGCTTTTATATCTCACTAATAGAACAGTTTAATATCTATTTCATCTAACAATTATATATTTCTCTCATTATCTATTAAAGAATACAACAGTGGAGTAGTGTATTGTCGTTGTTTAACGCATTTAAAGGTGGGTACACACACGCGAACCGAACCTTGTATGCGTAACTGTGTTACGCATATACGGTTACAAGGTGTCAAAATGTTGAGGACGAACCGTAACCGCGTTAAGCACGTAACTTCATTGAAATCCACTGCGATCATCAGTCTGTCCGGGTTGTTTACCGACGATGGCCACCATGCAAGTAGCAGCTGCCGCGTATATTTATATACATTATTTAACGGAAATGAAGCGAAATAAAAGAAGATGGTGGTAATCAAGGTTATATACTAGAAGGGTAGAATACAGTGGTCGGGAATTACTCGCTGACATGAGATTCCAAGAAGTTTCTGGCCACTACAAAAATTTCACCAGAATGTCTTCGACAGATTTTGAAAATATTATAAAACTGGTAGGACATAAAATTATGAAAAATGACACACATATGAGTCTTTTCTTCGTAATAACTAATAAACTGAAGGACCTCTTCCTCACTCCAATCAGCCATGGTACACATATACGTACTGACTGACCATAACAAGGGACTCTTCTATGGACGGCCTTATTCATAGTCGGTGTCAAGTTCAGCCACCTCTGTTGATACGCGTGCAATACAGGTCCCGTCCACACGTTGCGTAACGTGCAAAGAGACCTCCCTTTGATTCGGGGCCCAAAAACCGACAATTGCCGGGACGGAGGGCGAACCGAGCCTCGAACCTCGCGGGTTCGGGGTTCGGGTTCGAGGAACCGTCCACACTTGCGTTTTTGTTACAAGAATTGGTTGCAATACAAGGTTCGGTTCGCATGTGTGTACCCGCCTTAAAGGTTTAAAACATAGAACAGGCGTCTATCTTAAGTGTATTCTAAGTTTAGTGTACAGCTATTCACACTATAAACTAACATATATATATATATATATATATATATATATATATATATATATATATATATATATATATGTATATATATACATATATACACACATATTTATATATATATATACTATATGTATATATATATATATATATATATATATATATATATATACATATACTATATGTATATATGTATATATACATATATATATATATATATATATATATATATATATATATATATATATACACACATGTACACACACTGCATACACACACACACACACACACACACATATATATATATATATATATATGTATACACACACACGTAAATGAGGGTGTGCATGTGTCTCAGTATATCTGTGTGTACACATATGCGTATGACCAAGTTCTTGTGAATAGCTCACAGCTCAAAAACAAAACATTTCGGTAGGCTTAAGTATATAGCAAACCATGATCCATTACACTTAAGTAGACTGTTTAAGAGATAAACCGCAAACTTTATGAAGAAAAATAGTTCCTTATGAATATCTGACATGTTTTTTCCTTCAAGGTTTTGCATAAATGCCTGGCATGACTACTATTCAAATGTTTCTGTTTAAGTATTTGACTAAGTATACAAGCAAGATTTTGAATTTAGCCTAGAATTTAACAATGGGTTTTAGAAGTTTGAATAACATCTTTTTCTATTTTATGAAATTATATTTTTGAATAGTTTTTTTTACTGGTAAAATTTGACACGGTATTCAAGCCAAAATTTATTTTGATACTGGAATTTAACAATGAATTCTGCAATTATACAAAAATACAAATAATCCATTAGTTTTATATTTTTCAGTTTCTAGTAGTTAACCAGTCAAGTCACAGTAGATATTATTTTTTTTTTTTATTCGTGCAAATATGTCACTATATTTGAATGATTTCCCTTTTTGCTTAGCAACAATCTTTACAGCTTTTGTCTCTTTAACAAATATTTCTTGTGTGCAACGCTAGTTTGCTCCTCATGCATAATCAATCAATCATCATTAAAAGCCCTTTTACGGAAAACAAGAAACCATTTGAATACGACGACGCAAAACAGAAAAAAAAAAATAACCATAAAAAAATTGTTTTCTGTGGTAGAAGGTCAACATGACTAACCTTTCGAGACAGAAATTCTAATTCTATTGAAATTTCATTATGAAAAAGGATATATAAGAGGTCAAGCTAGTTTAATCGGAAGCACGATAGGAATGATTAATTATATAAACAGATGGATATGAAAAATAATTCTATTGAACTAGTAATATATAAACTTATATAAATATATGTAAGTATATATAAATTTATATATATATATATATATGTGTGTATATATATATATATATATATATATATATATATACATACATATATATATATATATATATATATATATATATATATATATATATATATATATATTTATATGCATATATATATATATATATGATAAATTTTGCACATTTTTACGTGTTTTTCATATTCAAATAAGCCATATATATTTTGATATATTAATGTCTGGATTCTCTTAACGACCTCGGGATCAGAGCCCCAGGCAAAATCTCACAAAGACAAGAGCTTGGCTCCGGCCGGGAATCGAACCCTGGTCGGCAAGCTTATATAGACAGTGACTAACCCATCTTCCATCGTGGCCCATCTTCCTTCGTAGCCGAATGGGTTAGTCACTGTCTATATAAGCTTGCCGACCAGGGTTCGATTCCCGGCCGGAGCCAAGCTCTTGTCTTTGTGAGATTTCGCCTGGGGCTCTGATCCCGAGGTCGTTAAGAGAATCCAGACATTAATATATCAAAATATATATGGCTTATTTGAATATATATATATATATATATATATATATATATATATATATATATATATATATATATATATATATATATATATATATAATGGCTCAAGCTAGTCTAAACAAACCCCCATTGGGAATTATTAAATATAAAAAGTAGAAGGAAACGAAAACTATTTCTATCAAATTTGGATTATGAAGAAAGAAATATGGAAGAGTTAAAGCTAGTTTAACAAAAGACCAAATGAGATTTAATGAATATACAATGAAGACGAAGAATCTCTTGCTTGTGGTTGTTGTGTTTTTCATATTCAAATTCCCATAAATGCTGAGAGATCCGAGCAGCCCAAATCAGGTTCCTGTCGCATTTAAGAAAAATTGTATGGAGTTCTATCTTTAAAAGTTGATGTTACAATGGTTTGAAAAATTGTCATTTGGGTTATTTAAAGATGTAGGATAAAGCAAGTAATTCCGCATGTTTTTTCAATACAAGAATATCAAGATTTTGTTATGGGATAAACTTTATGTAAAATGATTTATCAGCTACTATAGATGTATAACATGAATAATCTAATTAGAGATAGAGTATTAGACATACTTGATTATACTAATCTATACAGTACTGCAGTTGATCTCCACAGCGTTAAGTGGCACTAATTGCAAACTGATTTATTTACCGCAATATAGAATTACAACATATGTACACTGTTAAAAATTTGCCGAAAAAAACGGTAAAAATCCTGGAATAAATGTTGCCAGGCATTTACCGTTTTTAAAAAAAGGATAGATTGAAGTAAAGGAGTGATAATGGTCACCAACTCGTAAATTATAATAAAAAAGAAAGGTAAAACTACAGTAGATTTTTACGTAGAAATTCCGATTAGAATAACGTTTTTTTTTTTTTTTTTTTTTTTTTTAACAGTTTATAGTCTGTATCTGGAACCTTGAGCCATGGCTTTGAGAACCCTATGCTTTCACATAAACTCAATTTGTCTAAATTAAAAATAGTCTGGAATACCTGATAAGAAATTGAAACCTTGAGTAAGTCGAAAGGTTCAAATAATTGTCTAAGCTTAAAACACCAACTTTAAAAGTTCGAGAGTTAACTAGCTATTGGAGTTTAGCGCCAACCTTATTATACACTATTCTATATAGCTTTGCATATCAAGCGCTAACTTTACAAACAAAGCCTCAACCTTGCAAGGAAAGCGCCAACATAGCAGGAAACAGGAGTAATCTTTCAAGCAAAGCTTCAACTCTGTAAGCAAAGCACTAACTTTGTAAACAAAGTACTAGCCTTGCAGGCCAAGTACAAAGTCTGTAAGCAAAGCTCTAACTGTGTAAGCGAAGCAGTATCTTTGCATGCAAAGTACAAACTCCGCAAGCGAATCTCTAACTGTGTAAGCGAAGCACTAGCTTTGCAGGCCAAGTACAAACTCTATAAGTAAAGCTCTAGCTCTGTAAGCGAAGCACCAGCCTTGCATGCCAAGTACAAACTCTGTAAGCAAAGCTCTAACTCTGTAAGCGAAGCACTAGCCTTGCATGCCAAGTACAAACTCTGTAAGCAAAGCTCTAACTCTGTAAGCGAAGCACTAGCCTTGCGTGCCAAGTACAAACTCTGTAAGCAAAGCTCTAACTCTGTAAGCGAAGCACTAGCCTTTCATGCCAAGTACAAACTCTGTAAGCAAAGCTCTAACTCTGTAAGCGAAGCACTAGCCTTTCATGCCAAGTACAAACTCTGTAAGCAAAGCTCTAACTCTGTAAGCGAAGCACTAGCCTTTCATGCCAAGTACAAACTCTGTAAGCAAAGCTCTAACTCTGTAAGCGAAGCACTAGCCTTTCATGCCAAGTACAAACTCTGTAAGCAAAGCTCTAACTCTGTAAGCGAAGCACTAGCCTTGCATGCCAAGTACAAACTCTGTAAGCAAAGCTCTAACTGTGTAAGCGAAGCACTAGCCTTTCATGCCAAGTGCAAACTCTGTAAGCAAAGCTCTAACTCTGTAAGCTAAACGCCAAATCTGCGAGCAAATCACCAGCCTTGTAAATAAAGCCCCAACTCTGCAAATCCGGAGCTAACATAAAAATGGCCTTGTTGTCCTTCAGGTTTCCTTAATGGGTGTCCCCTTGGTTGTCACGTCTGCTTGTGAAGTCCTCCACATACTCGACTTTCTTTTCTTTACACTCGAGTGTTTGCTCGAAGTCAGTGACAGGGATCTTCTTATCAAATTTTAATCCGAAGTCATATATCACCACTCGAGAAAAAGTATTCGTGTTTGCTCTCTCAAAGAGGGATTTTAGTGACTCGTATGTAGAGAGAGAGAGAGAGAGAGAGAGAGAGAGAGAGAGAGAGAGAGAGAGAGAGAGAGAGAGAGAGAGAGAGAGAGAGAGAGAGGAAACATTCTTTCTTGAATGTTTACCTGTAAATAAAGACTTTCTAATGGTATATTGTTTTCCATATTTGGTAAATATTCTATGCACGTAAATAATAACAGAGAAATAAAGAAATTACTAAGAGAGAGAGAGAGAGAGAGAGAGAGAGAGAGAGAGAGAGAGAGAGAGAGAGATTTATAAAAGGAAATTAATGGAACCAAAATAGAAGAGGATTGGAGATAAAAAAGCAATGATAACAGTTGTGTATACGGAAATGCTAATAATAGCATTACTTAAAAAAAAGGCTTTTGAAGTCATCAATCCTCCGACAGGAATAAGTTATAATACTTAAGATCTCACTTCCGTAAAATGTTATACTCTCTCTCGTATATCTAGTTGTTTGTTATCATTAAAAGGGCTAAAAAATCCAACCCTTCCCCAGAGTATTTCTTTAATCTTCACATAAATTTTCGTTTTATTCTCAAAAAAAAAAAAAAAAAAAAAAAAGACGTTCAAGAAAAATTGACTGCAAAAAAAAAAAAAAAAAAAAAAAGGAAGAAAGGTCATAAGCATTTCTTCTTCGAAGTTCACTAAGATATTCATAATGCTGGAGTATATTCTCTATTAATTTTTTTGAAATAAAAAAATCCGGAATGAATCGAATCTAATAAAGAAATTTAGCAAATAATTTTACAAGGAAAACATTCAGCAACATACATCATAATAGATTCAAGAGTTGATAAAATTCGAAATTTATTAACAAATAAATTTTACAGAAATAATATTCAGGTACATAGCTTATAATAGATTTACGAATTTATATATTCGGAAATTCGGACCTTGTTAACTTCTTTATATTTGTTGGTTTTCCTCAACCAAAAATAGTTCTGTAAAGAAGTTGCCTTTCTATCTGTTAGTTTAACTTCGCCTTGGACATTCTAAAATGGTGTTTTTCTTCCTCTGCCACGAATAATTCTAAAAGGAAATTGTATTTACTTGTTAATTCTACTTTACGGTTTTTTTCTTCATAAGAAAACCGATAGTCTGAAAGATGTTTTTATTCATCAGATCTTTTCAAGATCAAAATTTTATATTTTTTTCTTTATTTTTTGTCTAATTCAAAATATAGAAATTGAAATGTATTGTGACAATGATTTTGTGAGGAAAGTAAAACAGAACCACTATAAAGGAAATTGGCTAATAAGAATTTGGGAAATTCTTTATCAATTGAGGTCCTTTTTCCATGAGGGGAGCCGGGTGTGGCTCAAAAAGACCACCATTGTATTGAATTCACAAAATATTGTGGGATGAAGATGTTCTGTGAATCCATAAACTGAGAACAAACCTTTTTTATATATTAGGTTTTCTTGTGGTGTTGAGGGTAAAACTAAATTTGATTGTTGTGGGTAAGTAAAATTTGTAATGCCTACGAAAAGAAACATATATGCCAGCATTTCTCTTTCATGAGCATTCTGTTCAAATGTATTCTCATTCCAGCTGGATTTAAACTGACTAACAAATTTTGTTATATATCTATAAACAATAGAAATATTGAGTTACGAGTAAAATTTTTATTATTATTATCATTATCATCATGATCATTATTATTATTATTATTATTATTATTATTATTATTATTATTATTATTATTATTATTATCAGTCATTTTTAAAGTTATGAAAATTATCATTATAATTAAATTTATTATAACTATTATTACTATTACGAAAAGTATTAGAAAATATTAATAATAAAATCATCATCCCATTCCTAAGTGGAACAAGAGTATTATTCTAATAAGAAACTTACGACTTCCACCTCATCTAACAATCTCTCTAATCATAGCAACAACGCGCATTGTATTATGATAGCGCATTCCCAAGAGGATGTTTATGTAAACATTATGTTGTTGACATAACTTTTACGACTCTGCAATGCAAATGAGTGTCGTGATCGGGCGAGGCGGGGGGTGGGTGGGTGGGGGGGGAGGGGGGGGGGGGATGGTTAGGGGGGAATTGAATTTTCATGATTTTTAAAAATAATGGCGGCAAGTTTGTGCCGAGTTTAGTATTCTTAGGGTATTGCAGTAACATGATTTGGCTGCGCTCTCAAAAATTTTGCTTTAAAAAACGGTAAAAATATTGGAATAATGGTTGCCAATCATTTACCGTTTTAGAAACGGATATATTGACGTAAAGGAGGGATGTTACGGTCACCAACCCATAAAAGATAGTTACAAAGTAGGGTAAAAATTACGGTCCCTTGTATTTACTGAAATATGGGTGAGAAGAGTATATTTCTATAAAGAATTTCCGATCAAAATTACGTTTTTTTTTTTTTTTTTTTTTTTTAACAGTGTGCGTTTAAGCGCATATTTAGGTGAATATTTAGATGGAATGTGTCTTTACGCTACTGAGAAGTAATGGCGGTAAGTTAGAAAGACAAAACGCGTTTTGAGGTGACCATTTGAGTATTATACACTGTTGAAAATTTGCATTAAAAAACGGTAAATGTTTGTCAACATTTATTCTAGAATTTTTACCGTTTTAAAAACGGATATATTGACGTAAAGGTGTGAAATTACGGTCACCAACTCGTAAAAGATGATAACAAAGTAAGGTAAAATTACGGTTGACTGTATTTTACTGAAATACGGTTGAAAATACCGATTAAATTACGGTGTTTTCTAACTGTGTGCGTTCAAGAGCATATTTAAGTGAATATTTAGATGCAATGTGTTTTACGCTACTGAGAAATAAAGGCGTTAAGATATAAAACTGACGGGCAGTTGGGTCGTCATTGCATGTTCCCATAGATATAACTTGACCCCCCCAGAAGAAGAAAAAAAAAAAAAAAAAAAAAAAAAAAAAAAAAAAAAAAAAAGGAGTTCTAGGTAATCTTAGCTCATCTTATACATTAACAGAAATTTTAATTGGGGTTCAGGAGAACCTATTAAATTATCATATATTTTAATCAAACTCCGTATATAAATTATCAATCCAAGAAAGCCAGTTTTGGATTGAAATGTAACAAAGGTTTACCACATGGAAGTTTAAGTTGTCTCAGATATAATTCAGCATGGTCCAAAATATCTTTAAATGATCTTTCATTATCCTTTTGTATTGGTCTTTTAAAATCCCACCCACAAAAATTCCTTGAATTCATCACATCAAACAAATTATTTATAATTGTAATGAAATTGATTGTTGCTTCGCATCCCCTTAACTCTACGAAATTGTTATAAAGACAAAACTGCAGTGATTTTGTAACAGATTCACTTAGTAATTTTGCTGCAAGTTTAACATTAATTTTCTTTAATCCATGCTAGATGTTGCGATCTTAATTCATTACCAAAAAAGTCAACCCTTGCATTCTTGAAGCTTATATAACTCTTCAATGAAATCCCACTTGAAAAACTCCCCATAAAAAAAAAAAAAAAAAAAAAAAGAAAAAAAAAGAAAGAAAAAAAAATAGTCTTCTAATAAATTCCTAATTAACATTCGCATATCGCAGAGGGCAAAAAATATAAATACCTGCTCTTGCTTCAGTGGTTGAAGAAATTGAGCTTTTATATTTTCAGAATCTAGATTGCAACCAAGCTTTTCGACCATAGCAGCAATCGTTGACAGTCCATCAAAAGTCAAAGAGATAATTTTGACCCAGACTGAATGCAGCTTAGCCAAACATTGCCTTAGCAAATTAAAACGGTCAGCTCTATCTATTCCGTTTATCAAATAATACCCTATTGAATTAAGAATGCCAATTATTATGAGCTTTTAAATACTATTTTCATATCTCTGAGGGAAAACTCTGAAAGGTGATAAGATTAAACTGAATATATTATGTTCAATAAATTTCTTATTACAGGAATCAAG
>NC_090763.1:54142491-54144991 GCF_036898095.1 Palaemon carinicauda
AGAATAAAAAGGAAATGAGAAACGAGAAGATAAAAGATGTGAAAATAATGATGATGATTGCATGAGAATAAAAAGGAAATGAGAAACGAGAAGATAAAAGATGTGAAAATAATGATGATGATTGCATGAGAATAAAGAGGAAATGAGAAACGAGAAGATAAAGGATGTGAAAATAATGATGATGATTGCATGAGAATAAAGAGGAAATGAGAAACGAGAAGATAAAGGATGTGAAAATAATGATGATGATTGCATGAGAATAAAGAGGAAATGAGAAACGAGAAGATAAAAGATGTGAAAATAATGATGATGATTACATGAGAATAAAGAGGAAATGAGAAACGAGAAGATAAAGGATGTGAAAATAATGATGATGATTGCATGAGAATAAAGAGGAAATGAGAAACGAGAAGATAAAGGATGTGAAAATAATGATGATGATTGCATGAGAATAAAGAGGAAATGAGAAACGAGAAGATAAAGGATGTGAAAATAATGATGATGATTGCATGAGAATAAAGAGGAAATGAGAAACGAGAAGATAAAGGATGTGAAAATAATGATGATGATTGCATGAGAATAAAGAGGAAATGAGAAACGAGAAGATAAAGGATGTGAAAATAATGATGATGATTGCATGAGAATAAAGAGGAAATGAGAAACGAGAAGATAAAGGATGTGAAAATAATGATGATGATTGCATGAGAATAAAGAGGAAATGAGAAACGAGAAGATAAAGGATGTGAAAATAATGATGATGATTGCATGAGAATAAAGAGGAAATGAGAAACGAGAAGATAAAGGATGTGAAAATAATGATGATGATTGCATGAGAATAAAGAGGAAATGAGAAACGAGAAGATAAAGGATGTGAAAATAATGATGATGATTGCATGAGAATAAAGAGGAAATGAGAAACGAGAAGATAAAGGATGTGAAAATAATGATGATGATTGCATGAGAATAAAGAGGAAATGAGAAACGAGAAGATAAAGGATGTGAAAATAACGATGAAGATTACATGAGAATAATGAGTAAATGAGAAACGAGAAGATAAAAGATGTGAAAATAACGATGATGATTGCATGAGAATAAAGAGGAAATGAGAAACGAGAAGATAAAGGATGTGAAGATGATGATTACATGAGAATAAAAAGGAAATGAGAAACGAGAAGATAAAAGATGTGAAAATAATGATGATGATTGCATGAGAATAAAGAGGAAATGAGAAACGAGAAGATAAAGGATGTGAAAATAATGATGATGATTGCAAGAGAATAAAGAGGAAATGAGAAACGAGAAGATAAAGGATGTGAAAATAATGATGATGATTGCATGAGAATAAAGAGGAAATGAGAAACGAGAAGATAAAGGATGTGAAAATAATGATGATGATTGCATGAGAATAAAGAGGAAATGAGAAACGAGAAGATAAAGGATGTGAAAATAATGATGATGATTACATGAGAATAAAAAGGAAATGAGAAACGAGAAGATAAAGGATGTGAAAATAATGATGATGATTGCATGAGAATAAAGAGGAAATGAGAAACGAGAAGATAAAGGATGTGAAAATAATGATGATGATTGCATGAGAATAAAGAGGAAATGAGAAACGAGAAGATAAAGGATGTGAAAATAATGATGATGATTACATGAGAATAAAGAGGAAATGAGAAACGAGAAGATAAAGGATGTGAAAATAATGATGATGATTGCATGAGAATAAAGAGGAAATGAGAAACGAGAAGATAAAGGATGTGAAAATAATGATGATGATTGCATGAGAATAAAGAGGAAATGAGAAACGAGAAGATAAAGGATGTGAAAATAATGATGATGATTGCATGAGAATAAAGAGGAAATGAGAAACGAGAAGATAAAGGATGTGAAAATAATGATGATGATTGCATGAGAATAAAGAGGAAATGAGAAACGAGAAGATAAAAGATGTGAAAATAATGATGATGATTGCATGAGAATAAAGAGGAAATGAGAAACGAGAAGATAAAGGATGTGAAAATAACGATGAAGATTGCATGAGAATAATGAGTAAATGAGAAACGAGAAGATAAAAGATGTGAAAATAACGATGATGATTGCATGAGAATAAAGAGGAAATGAGAAACGAGAAGATAAAGGATGTGAAAATAACGATGATGATTGCATGAGAATAAAGAGGAAATGAGAAACGAGAAGATAAAGGATGTGAAAATAATGATGATGATTGCATGAGAATAAAGAGGAAATGAGAAACGAGAAGATAAAAGATGTGAAAATAATGATGATGATTGCATGAGAATAAAGAGGAAATGAGAAACGAGAAGATAAAAGATGTGAAAATAATGATGATGATTGCATGAGAATAAAGAGGAAATGAGAAACGAGAAGATAAAGGATGTGAAAATAACGATGAAGATTACATGAGAATAATGAGTAAATGAGAAACGAGAAGATAAAGGATGTGAAAATAACGATGATGATTGCATGAGAATAAAGA
>NC_090763.1:54157491-54159991 GCF_036898095.1 Palaemon carinicauda
GAAAGAGATAGAATAGTGCGCCAGAGTGTACTCTCAAGCAAGAGACCTCTAACACAAGACAGTGCAAGACCATGGTAAAGAGGCTATGACACTATCCTATATTAGAAAACAATGGTTTGCTTTTGTAGTGTCCATCTACTTACCTTACCATGGATAAAGAGTCTCTTTTACCCTTACCAAGTGGAAACTAGACACAGAATTACAGTGCAGGAGTTAACCCCTTAAGTGAAGAATAATTTTTCGGTTATCTTAATGTTGCCAGGTGTATGAGGAAATAATAGTCCAAACTATTCAGCGTAGGAAAAGGAAAATGAGCCGTAACCAGAGAGGTATCCACTGTAATACTATATGGCAAGTCAAAGGACCCAATAACTCTCTAGCGACAGTATCTCTACGGGTGGTTAGAGCCTTGGCCAACCTACTAATCATGTCTAATACCTATAAGCCCAGCCTATTTAAAAATGGTACCAGCTTGTGATATCACCCATAAGGACTTGCGTAGATACCAGAAGGCTGATTCAATGATTGAGAATTTGAATGAGAACGTAGCTCAATTGAACTCTAGAACTGTAGCCTAAAGAATATATATTAGAAAAACATATGAACGCATTACATTTAGACATTTTTGATTCCTTTGTCAAGAGGACAGATAACTTGAGTAACATAGGAGATACTTCGAAACTTTTTTATAATAATAATTTTTATCCAATTTGGATGTCTTTCACTTGAATTTATGGAAGTTTACACTTTACACTTTACACTTAACACTTTATTTATTCTTATGTACATTCATACAGTAATAAGCCAATAGGGATTTTTTCCCTGCTATGGCATATATAACTAAAAGTAACATTTTGACATTATTAAGATAACACTTGACAAAAGGACTACATTTCTTATCTCAAAATAGACTTTGCAATAAATACTTGAAGTTATTTACTATTTAAAATAGCAACTACAGATATAAACATTATTATACATAGTCTGGATAGAATCAGGAAATTAAATGAGAAACGAAATATAACAATGATAATAACAGCGATAATAATAATAACGATGATAGTAATCATGCGTAAGAAAACAAATAAAGATTAATTCATTCGACAAATTGATAAATGCCTCTAAAGATGAGACTGTATAAAACGAGAGATAAAAAGACGGGGTTTAGGAATCTCACCTCAAAACCAGCTATACAAAAGGATGTTGAAATCATAGGGAAATGGGTCCTGTAGGATGTCAAGGATTATGTACACGGACTTCAATTTCACTATGTCGAATGCTCAAGGTTAAGCAAACTACTTTTTACAATGACTAATTCAGATTTGAAAGTCACTCACATTTGAGGCATTGGAGTGTCTGAATTGTGTTTGATTTTATATTATATTTTACTTCTTCTTCTTCTTCTTCTTCTTCTTCTTCTTCTTCTTCTTCTTCTTCTTCTTCTTCTTCTTCTTCATATTATTATTATTATTATTATTATTATTATTATTATTATTATTATTATTATTCTTATTATTATGAAGATTATTATTATCATTATTATTATCATTATTATTATTATCATTATTACCATTATCATTATTATTATTATTATTATTATTATTATTATTATTATTATTATTATTATAACTATGCATATACCAGTTACATATATTATTATTTATTTAGTATAATTATCATTTTCTTATCATTATCATAAGTACATGTGCTGTTCTTAATGTCATTTAAAAATACTGTAATGATAATAATGAAAATTATAACAACAATATTAACAATAATGACAACAATAATTTATATTGTTTTCATCTTAACACAAATTACTATGGTTAAGATATACCGTAGTTTCTAAGGATATTTTCTTTTCTAACTTCACATTACAAAAAAAAAAAAAAAAAAAAAAAAAATACCAGTATCACAATACAACACTTCTGTATCCATTACTTAATGTAAAAGAGCACTTCTTTTTTTATTCAATAATCTATTATTTATCTACAACAGATATGATTCAATTAAAAAAACGTCGGAATTTCAAATATAATGTGATATGATTTATCCTTTTATTAAGAAGATAATATTAATTTGAGTTATCCAGGCTCAGATGAAATTAAGGAAAAAATTGGTATGTAAATTCATTTCGATAACTATAATCCTTTCATTGTTATGTTATTCAACTTTCATAACAACATCTGTTACTTAATCTCATTAAATCCACATCGTCTTTTGATAAGACCATAATTATATTTGTGAAGTAGATGTTTCTTAATTCATAAGTAATTGATCCTTTTTGATGTCTGTAACAAGTATGAAGAAACCATGGCGACATTGGTTTAAAGGTTTAAAAGGCTGCTCATGAATGGCAGACGCAAGGGACAGTAACACTCCCTTAGAGACTGATCGTATATTATTATTATTATTATTATTATTATTATTATTACTTACTTAATTATTTACTTACTTACTAAGCCACAACCCTAGTTGAAAAAAAAAGGATGCCATAAGC
>NC_090763.1:54164991-54177491 GCF_036898095.1 Palaemon carinicauda
TTTGAGCTTATATATAGATATCAATAGCATTGTATATATTGTGTTGTTTAATTTTTTGTATTTGAGCTTATGTAGAGATATCAGCAGCATTATATATATTGGCAATAGCATTGTATATATTGTGTTGTTTGTGATTTTTTTATTTTGAGCTTATGTTTAGATATCAATAGCATTTTATATATTGTGTTGTTTATTTTTTTTTATTTTGAGCTTATGTATAGATATCAATAGCATTGTATATATTGTGTTGTTTGCGATTTTTTGATTTTGAGCATATGTATAGATAGCAATAGCATTGTATATATTGTGTTGTTTATTTTTTCTTATTTTGAGCTTATGTTTAGATATCAATAGCATTATATATATTGTGTTGTTTAGGTTTTTTATTTTGAGCTTATGTTTAGATATCAATAGCATTGTATATATTGTGTTGTTTACGATTTTTTGATTTTGAGCTTATGTATAGATGTTAATAGCATTGTATATATTGTGTTGTTTAGGTTCTTTTTTTGAGCTTATGTATAGATATCAATAGCATAGTATATATTGTGTTGTTTAGTTTTTTTTTAGCTTATGTATAGATGTTAATAGCATTATATGTATTGTGTTGTTTACGTTTTCTTTTTAATTATTTTGAGCATATGTTTAGATATCAATAGCATTATATATATTGTGTTGTTTAGTTTTTTTTAGCTTATGTATATATATTAATAGCATCATATATATTGTATTGTTTACGTTTTTTTTTTTTTTATTTTGAGCTTATGAATAGATATTAATAACATTTTATATATTGTCTTTTTTATTTAATTCTTGATGAATTTCCTGCATTTTGTTTCTGGCCATTGTCTTGTTTGTGAAAGGTTCGTATGTCCCTCCAGAATAACAATATAACTTACCTCATATGTAAATATTGCTTGTGGGTACACTCCTGCACACTATTCTATCTTATTTCTCTTCCCCTTGATTTTTTCTATATCTTTATAGTTTATAAATGAAAGATCTATTTCAATGTTGTTAATTTTCTTGAAATATTTTATTTTAATTTTTCATTACTTCTCTTATAGTTTTTTATTTCCTTATTTCCTTTCCTCACTGGGCAATTATTCCCTGTTGGAGCATACTACTTTTCCAACGAGGGTTATAGCTTAATAATAATAATAATAATAATAATAATAATAATAATAATAATAATAATAATAATAATAATAATAATAGTTTCCTTTACCAATGTTTACTTATTTCTGTATTTACGTACATTGGATTTCCTGATCAAAAGTGACATTTAAATACATTACAATACTTGATAATCCCACCCACCACGAATATGTTTATGCGCATGTCTGAAACCGCATAAACAGTACGTGGTGCTTCATCCTTTTGGGCTGTCAGCTGTGACACGAGCCCATGTTAGCACTTTTCGTACCTGCGATTTAAAATGCTACTTCTCATTTCTCGATGATTATCCCTACACCATTTACCCACAAACTTTTTTTTTTTTTTTTTTTTTTCATTTTTATTTTTATTTTTTATTTTTTACGTGATTGTGCAACCTAACGTGTAAGTAATAGCGGGTATGGTCCTGAGGCTTATAAACTTCTCGATGATTATCCCTACACCATTTACCCGCACAATTTTTTCTTTTTCTTTTTTACGTGATTGTGCAACCTAACGTGTAAGTAATAGCGGGTATGGTCCTGATGCTTATAAATTTCTCGATGATTATCCCACACCATTTACCCATATTTTTTTTTTTTTTTTTTTTTTTTTTTATACGTGATTGTGCAACCTAACGCGTAGGTAATAGCGGGTATGTTCCTGATGCTGATAAAAGTATCCAAGTGTTTGTGCGCGCAACTAGGTAGGCTCGTATGCCAGCCATTATGAAAAGGCCGAAGCCGCCTGACGATTCCTATCTTTATCACGACAGAAATCAATCAATTGTACCCTTTAAGCACTCCCTTCCTCAGTAGTGAAAGCTCATTTCCATCCACCGTTTTCTATTACTTGTTCATAATCCGACTGCAGATTAAAGCAGACAATCCATCAATCATCTTCGGTCTTCGACGATTGAATCCTTCCGAGGTTCCTACCATACAAAGATCCTTCAACCTAACACGTTCTGGGCAGATCCTCTCCCACCCTCTCCCCTTACGTCTATCCCATACATCATCCTTTGTCGTTTGGGTTGTATGTATCCTAAAGAGTTCGTGGATTAGGAAGGCGATGACTTTAAAAAAAAACTTGGGCTTTACGTAAGGAGCCGAAAGATCGCTTCCCGACCCGGAAGGCTCATTAGCTGGGGAATGTTGGATTCTTACACGGGGTATATAACCTTTTTATTCTTTCTGTTCTCCCTGAATTAGATAATGTGCGACCTCCAGCCTACCAACCTCACTCACGATTTTACATTATCTAATAGCAGTCTCTCCTAAATCGAATATCGAAAAAGCTTGTTCACCGCCTAGATTAAACGGGTTTGTTAATCATTTTGATGTTTTCAATTACTTCATTGTCAGTTTTATGGCCAAATCAAGTGGGTGGGTCAGTCCAAGAGTTGGGCGCTAATGGATGTCTATCTATTCTTGAGTAACATGTGCAACATTACCGTAGAAAATAATGAAGGTTATTTTAGTCAAGGTCGAAGCGACCGCCTTGTACTGCAACTGTGTACCCAATGCCTTGCTATACGTACGGTTGGACACACGAATTCCTGGTGCACCTCGCTCTGAGGAAGTACACCCTATCACAATCATACTGAGCGGAGATTTCCTGTGTGTTGCCCCGCAAGCCACCTCTGCCATCTCTCCCTACACTATCTGTTTGGTTACTCTCCGTGGAGTAAGGGTGTGACAGGGTGCGCTTCTTTAGAGCGTGGTGTACCATGAATTCCTGCGTCCAACTGTACATTCTATTTCATCTTGAACCTCAAACAGAGATACTTTTATTCTTCTTATCTACAAAGAAACTAAAGGCAGAAGATGGCAAATATTGGCGTCGAGCTCACTATAAGATGGTCGTTGTTAAACAAAACAGAGATAAAGATATAGAAGAATATTCCGTTTAATCAAAGATTACAAAGCAACAGCCATAAATATTTCATGGCATGTAGGCATGAATGAAATGGTCTGGTCAAATAGAGAGATTTTCAAACTGATGATTTCAACAGTCTCCGTGAGATTACTAGCCTCATTTTGTCATAAATAATCCCTCTTTATCCATATCTATTTTTATTATTCTTTATTTTTAATTGAAAAATCCCTGCCTGGCGATCACTTGACCGGGTTCGAGTCCCGCTCAAACTCGTTAGTTTCTTTTGGTCGCTGCAGCCTCACCATCTGTGTGAGCTAAGGATGGGTGTTTGGGGGTAACCTATAGGTCTACCTGCCGAATCACCAGCAGCCATTGCCTGGCCTTCCCTGATCCTGACTTGGGTGGATAGGCGGCTAAGGCGCTGATCATATGTATAAATGGTCAGTCTCTAGGGTATTGTCCTGCTGAGGCATTGTCACTGTCCCTTGCATCGGCGTTTAAACCAGCCCTGGATCAACTTTTACCTTAGCACCATCAACAACCAGTCTGAACATGAAGGTATTACGCGTGGTCTGTCGTCCGGACTCTCTCTTATATTACACCAATATTTAACGGATTAGTATTTTAGTTCGTAATTAATTGACCTTGGACATAGGGAATTGTTATTGAATTTGTATCCTTAATTGTTATCGTCACAAAATTAATTGAGGCTGATGTGTTGAAAAGAAATAGTCTTAATTCCACCAGCAATTTCATTTGATTTTAATTAATTGTATTTCTATTAAAGGAGTTCTCAAAAATACCGCAGTAGTGAACCTTGTATTGAGTTATGTGTGACAAATTCGAAATAGACTATAACCGTATTAAGAAACTGCAATTACATCTAATTGAATGCTGTTGATTCTATCAAGAACCGATTTGAAATGAGACAATTCCAGTTTGATTCAAATAGTCATGACCTTTTATGAGGCAGTTATTCCTGTATTTAAATAATTATTATTGAATAAAAACCTTCGTGTACAAAAGCAAGCGTTGAACAATCAAATGCAGTATATAAATATTAGGAATCTAGATTTGTTTATTAATTAACGTATATACTAATAAGACTGCAACATTTATTGCAGAGTTTCTTGCAATCTCACTCGGTAGGGATAATCAAAATCCTTTTTCTAATTGAGCAACAGAACTGATGATGAATTATTCGTCGTAGATTATAAAGAGGAAGACATTTATCAAAACAATGTCATCAACATTACGTATTTACTTGTTGAATAAAGTCCACATACCATTGTAGGAAAACATTGTAGTCCTTGATTGGCAAAAATTCCTCTTTTGGAGTATCGTGATGCTGGAGACCTTCTGGTTAAACTCTGTTCTGTGGAGAAAAACAAGGTGCGCTTATAACTTGGACGAGAGAGAGAGAGAGAGAGAGAGAGAGAGAGAGAGAGTGTTCTGCTTTTTTTAAAAACTCTA
This sequence comes from Palaemon carinicauda, assembly GCF_036898095.1. NCBI lineage: Eukaryota > Metazoa > Arthropoda > Malacostraca > Decapoda > Palaemonidae > Palaemon > Palaemon carinicauda. Next base: position 54,169,498 of record NC_090763.1, read on the forward strand.
AAATACTAATCGAGAGAGAGAGAGAGAGAGAGAGAGAGAGAGAGAGAGAGAGAGTGTTCTGCTTTTTTTAAAAACTCTAAAATACTAATCGAGAGAGAGAGAGAGAGAGAGAGAGAGAGTTCTGCTTTTTTTAAAAGCTCTAAAATAATAATCGACAGAGAGAGAGAGAGAGAGAGAGAGAGAGATTCTGTTTTTTTAAAAACTCTAAAATACTAATCGAGAGAGAGAGAGAGAGAGAGAGAGAGAGAGAGAGAGTGTTCTGCTTTTTTTAAAAACTCTAAAATACTAATCGAGAGAGAGAGAGAGAGAGAGAGAGAGAGAGAGAGAGTTCTGCTTTTTTTAAAAGCTCTAAAATAATAATCGACAGAGAGAGAGAGAGAGAGAGAGAGAGAGAGAGATTCTGTTTTTTTAAAAACTCTAAAATACTAATCGAGAGAGAGAGAGAGAGAGAGAGAGAGAGAGTTTTGCTTTTTTCAAAAACTTTAAAATACTAATTGACAGCAAGAGAGAGAGAGAGAGAGAGAGAGAGAGAGAGAGAGAGAATTCTTTTTTAAACTCTAAAATACTAATCGACAGAGAGAGAGAGAGAAAGAAAGAGAGAGAGAGAGAGAGAGAGAGAGAGAGAGAGTTCTGCTTTTAAAAAGACTCTAAAATACTTAGAGAGAGAGAGAGAGAGAGAGAGAGAGAGAGAGAGTTCTGCTTTTTTTAAAGAAACTCTAAAGTACTAATCGACAGAGAGAGAGAGAGAGAGAGAGAGAGAGAGTGAGAGATTCTGTTTTTCTAAAAACTCTAAAATACTAATCGAGAGAGAGAGAGAGAGAGAGAGAGAGAGAGAGTTCTGTTTTCTAAAACTCTAAAATACTAATCGAGAGAGAGAGAGAGAGAGAGAGAGAGAGAGAGTTCTGCTTTCTTTCCAAAAACACCAAAATACTAGTTGTCATAAGAATTTGTTAATATTTAGTTTTGGGAACTTTTTAGGAAATACTTGATTATCTTTGCTATTATTTTTCGAGCCTTTAATCTGTTAGGTAAGAGCAAGAGATTGATAGCTTACAAGGATTTCTCTCCATTTAATCCACTTATATAAAGACAGAACACATGGTGGCTGATGGAGTAACGTCCCTGATTGGTAAACGCCAGACTGGAGTTCGAGTCCCGCTCAAACTCGTTGGTTCCTTTTGTCGCTGCAGCCTTACCCTCCTTGTGAGCAAAGGATGGAGTCTTTGGCGGAGCCTATAGGTCTCTTTGCTGAGTCATCAGTAGCTATTTCCTGTCCCTCCTTGGTCATAGCTTGGGTGGAAAGGGGCCTTTGGTGTTGGTCATATGTATATATGGTCAGTTTCAAGAGGATTGTCCTGCTTGATAGGGCAATAGCACTGTTCTTGGTCTCTGCCATTCATTCTTAAAGTTACAATCAACAAAGGTATTTGCTTTTATTAACTAAGCTTGAATTGGTTCTGTTCTTATAGTTACAATCAACAAAGCTGTTTACTTTTATTAACCAAGTTAGGCTTTGCTTTGCTCTTATAATCAGAAAATAAAGTTAGATTTTAGAAATATTATCTAACCGGAAATTATGAAAAAAATGTTAGGCTAAACTTGTTTTTTTTTATATTCAGAAAAAATAATTTGATTGGAAGTTTATCATGTTTATAAATAAAAGGAAAATTTCAATAGATGCTAAGTTTCTTACTAACTAAGTTATCAGCAGTTTTCATCAACATGGTTCCTGCGAAAATAAATTTGGTCCTAAAAAATTAAATACTCGTCAGTACCATTCTAATTTAGAAATGTTTTCTTCTGCTTATCAACTTCCTTATTATCATTGTCATTATCATTAGTTATCATTCTTATACTTCTATTCCTCACTATTATCATTGTCATTATTATTGTTATCATAATAACTATCATCATTATTATCCTTATGGTAATTACTATTATCATCACCATTTTAATATCATCATTGCTATCATCATTATACAGTATAGTATTATTATAGATAATTTCACTTATAACAAAAATAAATTTGAACAGAAAAATCAAAAGTCCAAGAACTCAGTCTTCAAATTTCATATACTAATAACTATCTTCATTATCATATTGATAATTATCATATTTTTTTCTTTTACAAATATCATTAATATCAATATTATACAGTATAAGATTACTATGAATCATTTCACTAATAACAGGGATGAATTTGTACAGAAGAAACCAAAAACTCCAGGAACTCAATCTTCAAATTTCATACTTTAATTACTATCTTCATTATCATAAGTACTATTATCATCAACATTTTATTTTGACCTCGCTATTACCATTATATAAGATAGAATTACTATGAATAACTTAACTCATAACAAGCATGAGTATGTACAGAAGAAAACAAAACTCCAGGAATTGCAAGTCTTTGAATTTCATACCTTAATTACTATCTTCATTATCATAATTACTATTATCATCATCATTTTCTATTGACCTCGCTATTACCATTATATAGTATAGAATTACTATGAATAACTTAACTCATAACAGGCATGAATATGTACAGAAGAAACAAAAAACTCCAGGAATTGCAAGTCTTTGAATTTCATACCTTAATTACTATCTTCATTATTATAATTACTATTATCATCATCATTTTCTATTGACCTCGCTATTACCATTATATAGTATAGAATTACTATGAATAACTTAACTCATAACAGGCATGAAGTATGTACAGAAGAAACCAAAAACTCCAGGAACTCAATCTTCAAATTTCATACCTTAATTACTATCTTCATTATTATAATTACTATTATCATCAACATTTTCTATTGACCTCGCTACTACCATTAAATAGTATAGAATTACTATGAATAACTTAACTCATAACAGGCATGAATATGTACAGAAGAAACAAAAAACTCCAGGAATTGCAAGTCTTTGAATTTCATACCTTAATTACTATCTTCATTATCATAAGTACTATTATCATCAACATTTTATTTTGACCTCGCTATTACCATTATATAATATAGAATTACTATGAATAACTTAACTCATAACATGCAGGAGTATGTACAGAAGAAACCAAACGTCCAGGAATTGCAAGTCTTTGAATTCCAGGTATGACGAAATCTTAGAACACGTCCTTGGAGGGTCATTTACTCATCTGGACGGTTATTAAGTACATAGGTGGCTCTTTGGCTCACAGGTATATACATACATACATACATACATACATACATACAAGCTAGCATCATAGCCTCGCCTCAAAGGTTAGAAGGAGAAAGGGCCTTGCGGAGAATGATGTAATGACTAGTTTTTTTTTCTATTCCTTTTTTGGGCTAAACTGATCACTGTTTGTTGAAGTATACAAGTATACGTCTGAGTGTGCAAGTGCAATTATATTTTGTACCTTTTTTTTTCATTGACGGAAATGTATTATATATATATATATATATAGTATATATATATTTATATATATATGTATATATATATATATATATATACATATAGTATATATATATATATATATATTTATATATGTATGTATGAATAGGTATGTATATATATATTTATATATATATGTATGAATATGTATATATATGTATATATATATATATATATACATACATATATATAAACACACACACACATATATATATATGTATATATATACATACATATATATATATATATATATATAGCCAAATACTTGCTCTTTATCATTTAGGGGATATGACTGAGTTGACATTGTACCCAATGTTCTATTTACGAATTACCTTCTGAGGTTAAGGTGTCAGTGACACAAGTCTCGAGAAAGTTACAATTGTGGGCAATTCGAAAAGAGTGATTGATCGAGTCTGGATTACGACTGAAGCTGATGATTGGCAAATTGTATGCTGGAATTAGCTGCTGGTTGGCACACTGTGTGATGGAGTTACTTGCTGGTGACGGAAACCATCAATCAGGGTAATTTAGTTCAAGAACTACTTAGATGATTTTGCAGAAACTAATTCTATTTATTTCCGTTCATAAATGTGATGACATATACGTTTCAATTGAGCATTTCCTAAAGGGGAGTATCCTTTTTAGTTTGGATTAACTCTTCGGCCATTTATATGATAACCTTTTTGAACGCCGTAGAAATGAATTTCTTTCAAATACTTCTTTCCACTCCGAATAAATGCACCGAGTCACAACCATACTTCGCGGCTAGTAACCAAACTGATTATGGAGGAAGAGATGGCAGTGTGCCGGGCTAAACATGGGGAACTCACCGCGTAGTGAGGGTGTGGCTTTGTGCACTTCTTCAGAGCTAGGTGTACCAGGAATATCTGTGTGCAACTGTACAATTTATTTAGATTCTCTTTCCCATTAACTCTCCACAATTATTATTATTATTATTATTATTATTATTATTATTATTATTAATTGCTAAGCTACAATCCTAGATGGAAAAGCAGGATGCTATATGCCCAGGGGCTCCAACAGGGAAAATAGCTCAGTGAGGAAAGGAAACAAGGAAAGATAAAATATTTTAAGAAGAGCAACAATATTATAATAAATATAACTTTATAAACTATAAAAACTTTAACAAAACAAGAAGAGAAATAAGATATATGATAGAAGAGTGTGCCTAAGTGTACCCTCAAGCAAGAGAACTCTAACCCAAGACAGTGGAAGACCATGGTACAGAGGCTATGGCACTACCCAAGATTAGAGAACAATGGTTTGATTTTGGAGTGACCCTCTCCTAGAAGAGCTGCTTACCATAGCTAAAGTAACTATAAACTCTTTCTACTAATATGACATCAAATGTTATCTCCAAATTGGCTCGATAATATCCTTTTACGAGTTTGCTCCAAGTCCACAAACCTTTTCTCTCCCTGTGGCAGAGAAATTTATACTTTCCTAGCTTTTCCCCATATGGTATTCACTCATCTTAAACTTATTCATTATATTTACATATATCATACACTTCTTTTCACTTACCATGTACATTAGCATTCATTGCTACACGTTTCTGACTTTAGTTTATCTCACAGCGTTAAATTGAAAGTATTTTTTTCCAATGCCTGCAGCATTTTCTACCGTCCACTGATACCAAATCATTTGTATGGGATTAGCAATTCCAAACTCCATCTTAAACCAATTTTCTTATCACATAATTTTGCTTCTATACACTTCGTTCATTTCTCGGACTTTTCGAATTTACTTTTGTACCAACTGTGTCACATGATCGTACATAGTAACGACATTTCTTTTTTTTGTATATATTATGCTTTGTATCTTCGCTCTCCCCTCGCACTGATAGAGAACTGAATAAACATGTCTGTTTTTTCTCACCGTTAACTGTTAACAGAACCGTTTGTCGGTTGAACATGAAATTGCCTGTTATGTTTTTATGTCCTTTTTGCCCGGACTTTATGTATATATAAACTGATTTTCTGTAATAAAGTTACTCAGTTGCTTTCATCCTGCCTTCTTAGTCACAGCCTCTCTCGGCCTGTCACACTTTCAAATTATTTTCTATAACAAATCTAACATTCGCCTGTAAGTTCGTCATGAAAACTGCCAATCGTTCTCAACAAATTATCTTTTAATCCAGAGATACCCAGTATTTTCCAAAATACATCTTAATCAATTCTATCAGTAACTTTCCATACGTACATTAATATTAAGTTCAGCTTTATCTTGTTTATCTATTTTTTCTTATCTTTTATTATGGAATACACATTACAATCTTAAAGTTTATAACACATATACATCATAGTATATTTACATGAATAATTTTCTATTTTACATATAGTGTACTTACAATTGAAATTTCTACTATTTATTTATACGCTTCTCAAGCAATCCTTTTCTAAAAGATTCCCCATTCGCTCAGTGCTGTATTAACTTATGACAGGACCCCAAGGCTTCGAGCTCCTTTGGGCCCCCTTGACATCCCCCAGCGGACCCATGACAGGACCCCAAGGTTTCGAGCTCCTTTGGGCCCCCTTGACATCCCCCAGCGAACCCATGACAGGACCCCAAGGCTTCGAGCTCCTTTGGGCCCCCTTGACATCCCCCAGCGAACCCATGACAGGACCCCAAGGCTTCGAGCTCCTTTGGGCCCCCTTGACATCCCCCAGCGGACCCATGACAGGACCCCAAGGTTTCGAGCTCCTTTGGGCCCCCTTGACATCCCCCAGCGGACCCATGACAGGACCCCAAGGCTTCGAGCTCCTTTGGGCCCCCTTGACATCCCCCAGCGGACCCATGACAGGACCCCAAGGTTTCGAGCTCCTTTGGGCCCCCTTGACATCCCCCAGCGGACCCATGACAGGACCCAAGGCTTCGAGCTCCTTTGGGCCCCCATGACATCCCCCAGCGGACCCATGACAGGACCCCAAGGCTTCGAGCTCCTTTGGGCCCCCATGACATCCCCCAGCGGACCCATGACAGGACCCCAAGGTTTCGAGCTCCTTTGGGCCCCCTTGACATCCCCCAGCGGACCCATGACAGGACCCCAAGGTTTCGAGCTCCTTTGGGCCCCCTTGACATCCCCCAGCGGACCCATGACAGGACCCCAAGGTTTCGAGCTCCTTTGGGCCCCCTTGACATCCCCCAGCGGACCCATGACAGGACCCCAAGGTTTCGAGCTCCTTTGGGCCCCCTTGACATCCCCCAGCGGACCCATGACAGGACCCCAAGGTTTCGAGCTCCTTTGGGCCCCCTTGACATCCCCCAGCGGACCCATGACAGGACCCCAAGGCTTCGAGCTCCTTTGGGCCCCCATGACATCCCCCAGCGGACCCATGACAGGACCCCAAGGCTTCGAGCTCCTTTGGGCCCCCATGACATCCCCCAGCGGACCCATGACAGGACCCCAAGGTTTCGAGCTCCTTTGGGCCCCCTTGACATCCCCCAGCGGACCCATGACAGGACCCCAAGGCTTCGAGCTCCTTTGGGCCCCCTTGACATCCCCCAGCGGACCCATGACAGGACCCAAGGATTCGAGCTCCCTTGGGCCACCTTGACATTTCCCAGCGGACCCATGACAGGACCCCAAGGCTTCGAGCTCCTTTGGGCCCCCTTGACATTTCCCAGCGGACCCATGACAGGACCCCAAGGCTTCGAGCTCCTTTGGGCCCCCTTGACATCCCCCAGCGGACCCATGACAGGACCCCAAGGCTTCGAGCTCCTTTGGGCCCCCATGACATCCCCCAGCGGACTCGTGACAGGACCCCAAGGCTTCGAGCTCCTTTGGGCCCCCATGACATCCCCCAGCGGACTCGTGACAGGACCCCAAGGCTTCGAGCTCCTTTGGGCCCCCATGACATCCCCCAGTGGACCCGTGACAGGACCCCAAGGCTTCGAGCTCCTTTGGGCCCCCTTGACATCCCCCAGCGGACCCGTGACAGGACCCCAAGGCTTCGAGCTCCTTTGGGCCCCTTGGCATCCCCCAGCGGACCCGTGACAGGACCCCAAGGCTTCGAGCTCCTTTGGGCCCCCTTGACATCCCCCAGCGGACCCATGACAGGACCCCAAGGCTTCGAGCTCCTTTGGGCCCCCTGGACATCCCCCAGCGGACCCATGACAGGACCCCAAGGCTTCGAGCTCCTTTGGGCCCCCTTGACATCTCCCAGCGGACCCGCGGCATATTTTCACATTTAAAACTAAAAGAAAATAAAGTTAGCGGGTCCCTAAGCTTCAGCCTAGTCAGCCTTAAAGGTTTAAAGGCCGATCATGAATGACAGAGACAAGGGACAGTGACATTGCCCTTTCAAGTAGGAGAATGTCCTAGATATGGAACATATATACTTATGATCAGTGCCCAAGCCCCCTCTCCGTCTATGCTGTGACCAGGGAGGTTCAGTCAATGGCTGCTGATGACTCCGCAGATAGACATATAGGCGCCCCCAAATCCCCCATCCTTAGTTCACAAGAATGGTGATGTTGCAGCGATCAAAGGAACTAACGAGTTTGAGCGGGAGTCGAACCCCATTCTGACGATC
>NC_090763.1:54182491-54212491 GCF_036898095.1 Palaemon carinicauda
TTTAATTTTACATAGGTGTCTAACTAAGAAGTTAAGCTAAATCTTAATTTGAAAAGATTTACCAACTCCTCTTCCTTCGTTCATATCACCTACGGAAGTATTCTTCTCGGTTTGTTTCCTTTTTTTTTCTTTTTTTTATTCTTCTTGGTTGCTTTAGGTTTTTTTTTCTCTTTTCTTTTGTATTCTTGGTTGCTTTAGGGTTTTTTTTCTTTTTTCTTTTGTATTCTTCTTGGTTGCTTTAGGTTTTTTTTTTTTTTTTTTTTTTTTTTTTTTTTTTTTTTTTTTTTTTTTACGAAACAGCTCCGGTGTTTGACCTGGTTAACTGCAAGCAAAATTTTACCTATAATATTCTCATAATAATTAAAGGTTAAAGGTGTCTTGGTTTCAGTTCCAGTTTCCTCGAAATAGATGTTCACCAGAACGTCAGCCGGGCAAGCCCAAACGCCCATTGTGGTGTCCAACCACAGCAGTGGCCTCCCCAGTAAACAGTTTAAACTCACGATCCCGGTGGGATCGATTTGCTGCCAAGCAAATGCAAGAATTAAAAAAAATCTATAAAGGGTTTATTCATTTGGAACGTGAAGTGTTATTTTTGGAGGAGAGAATATCCCCATAATGATTAGAATATAACACCGAGAACACAGGAAAAAACTTAATACATTACGTGTTTTAATTTGGATCGTTAGTTGTTATAGTGTGGGGAGGGATTGCATGTTGAGGAGAGAGAGAGAGAGAGAGAGAGAGAGAGAGAGAGAGAGAGAGAGAGAGAGAGAGAGAGAGAGAGAGAGAAACGATTAGAATATCTGCTGATGCAGCATCTATGTTTAGCAAGTCTTGTTTATGGAATATTAATACAAGTAATAGCAAAACAAATTCTCCGTAAGTGTGTTATTATGATCAAAGGATTATTATTATTATTATTATTATTATTATTATTATTATTATTATTATTACTTGCTAAGCTACAACCCTAGTTGGAAAAGCATGATGCTATAAGCCCAGGGGCCCCAGCAGGGAAAATAGCTCAGTGAGGAAAGGAAAAAAGGAAAACTAAAATATTTTAGATAGAAATCTTCAGTCTTGTGTTAGAATAACTATCACCAAAAGAATAATATCCGGAGAGTTCTTGCAACAAACGCTCTGTTTTGAGAAAATTGAAACAGACATAAATTTAAAAAAAGTGGAGAAGAAAAAAACTATACCAGTATCTGAAGGCTATAGTGAAACATCACATTATGTTCAAGTCTATACCAGTATCTGAAGGCTATAGTGAAACATCACATTATGTTCAAGTCTATACCAGTATCTGAAGGCTATACTGAAACATCACATTATGTTCAAGAAACAATCCATAAAAACTAAGTTTATTTCATAGCAAAGGGGAATTTTTGAATATATAAAAAACTACCAACCAAGAAAAAACTTATCAACACTGACTAATAAATGTTATCCAATTTTAAAGTAAAAGATAAGAATATCATCATGCAACAAAATAATTCAAATCCTAGAGTATTCGGAAGTCTTTTCCATGATAAGAATCCTTATACCCAAATCCCCCGTAGATAAGCTATCATATTGAACTCCGATGACAAAAGGTTCATTGTTACCAGTTTATAATCTAGAGCTGATATGCTTAACTATTGAACTGTTTTACAGGCTTAGCGTTGTTTACTTTTCTTACCTGAGTTCAAATGAGTTTTTTATGATCATGACTGTTACTTCTTGAGCAAATCGTACTGTTTTTTATTACCGTAAAGTGAAGTACAGTTTATTTCATCAGTAGTAAAATCAGGGGACTGGGATTCATTAACATTGAATGGCGTCATGGTATTTTGTAGAGATGGGGCATACTAAGATTAAAGATTGTGGAGAGTGATGGTGGATTGCTGAGTCGGTTGCTAGATTGTGGTCTATAGGGACAAGGGATATAGAGTGGTAAACTGTATAGTAGAAAAGTGCTTTGTAGAATAGGGTATACAGTATATGTGTATGTATATATATATATATATACATATACAGTATATATACATATGTATAGTATATATATATACATATACAGTATATATATATATATATATATATATAGACACACACTAATACTGGGGATGATCAGGATACTGTTTTAATACACCATAATATGTTATTCGATATTGCCCCACATATAAAAGGCGTTACAAAAAATAAATTTCAAGGTGAACTACTTTGCTTGACTTCACTGAATAAGCCTTTCAGAATTGCCGGTGAACCTAAAACATTGGTAATGAGGAAAATTACCGTCCCACACAGTACGAAATAATATACGACCAATTTCATATATAAACAGTCATATTGCGTAAATGATAGTGGGATTATGAAGCTTAGTGAGAGTGGCTGCAATACATGAAAGCTCTGAAAATTTGTATCGTGCCATCTGATAAGCAGATGTCATATTTCATGGTATTACAGAGATAAGAGAAAACATACAGTAAGGCATCATAATGAGGCGCATTTGCACTGACTCGCAGCGGTGCTCTTTTAGCTCGGGAAAAGTTTCCTGCTCTCTAATTGGTTAGAGTTATCTCGTCCAACCAATCAGCGATCAGGAAACTTTTCGGAGCTAAAAGGACACCCCTGCGAGTCGGTGCAAATCTGCCTCACTAAAATGAATTGACTCTAGTGTACCTGAACCATCAAAAAATGACATCTAAATATTTAGATAGAAATGCACACACACATACACATACACATTCAAGCCTTCCAACCCTCTCCCCCCTTCCTACTACAACCCAGCTGTTTTGGCAATTTGTGGGAGATTGTGGTTTCCGAGTGCACCCCTTGAGGAACCCCTCTCGCCAGGGTATGTCTACTTCTTTTCCCCATACCCAAGGGACAGGGAGAGACTGGGTAGACATACGTCTGGTGATGCCACTGAGTGTTGCAGGAAAGAAATATGTATATATATATATATATGTATATATACATATATATATATATACACATATTTATATATGTATTTATATATATGTATATATATAATTTTTATATAAATATATAAATATATATGTCATTTATATAAGTAAATATATATATATATATATATATATATATATATATATATATGATATATATATATATATATATATATACATATATATATATATATATATATATATATATATATATATATATATATATATATATATAGCCAGGCCCGTTGCTCTTTATTATATAGGAAAGGATTAGCTGAAACTGTAAAAAGGGCGTTCATTAACACTAATATAGCACCATATTATATTTTCAATCTATTTAAAGATATCATATAACAAATGGAAACACACAAATAAATATAAACAAGGAAATTACACTACATATAAAATGATTACTGTAATGAGGAATGGACTAAATCATGTATCAAAGTAAATAAAATATTCTCTACTTTTCGTTACAGCAAAAATATATCTCAGGTCAAGAAGAAGAAAAGTTGTAATAGGTCACGCCAGACGCCGATGAAAAGCTTGTTTTCTTCTTCTTCTCCTTGATCTTCCTCTTGTTCTTCTTCTTCTTCATCTTCCTCTTCTTTTTCTTCTTATTCTTCTTCTTCTCTATAGAGGCTAATGAGATCAAGAGCTTGTTTTCTTCTTCTTCTTCTTCTTCTTCTTCTTCTTCTTCTTCTTCTTCTTCTTCTGTTTAGATATCCTAAAGAGAAGAAAGAGCTTGTTTTCCTCTTCTTCTTCTTCTTCTTCATCTTCTTCTTCTTTTTCTTCTTATTCTTCTTCTTCTCTATAGAGGCTAATGAGATCAAGAGCTTGTTTTCTTCTTCTTCTTCTTCTTCTATTTCTTCTTCTTCTTCTTCTTCTTCTTCTTCTTCTTCTTCTTCTTCTGTCTAGATATCCTAAAGAGAAGAAAGAGCTTGTTTTCCTCTTCTTTTTCTTCTTCTTCATCTTCTTCTTCTTTTTCTTCTTATTCTTCTTCTTCTCTATAGAGGCTAATGAGATCAAGAGCTTGTTTTCTTCTTCTTCTTCTTCTTCTTCTTCTTCTTCTTCTTCTTCTTCTTCTTCTTCTTCTTCATCTTCTTCTTCTTGAACGAACTATATTTCCGTAGCTTTCACTTTTTTTTAATTATTTTTATCATTTTTTCACGCCTCAGAGCTTTTCATCCGTTTACAGTTCGACATGTAAAACCAGAAAGAAAGAAAGAGAAGAGTCTAATCATTATGCTAAAAGACCGGTTATACTAAATGTAACTTCCTCGCCATCTCTTTATCTCTTTAGTGTCTAAAGAAAAGAAGAAGAAGAAAAAGAAGAAGATGAAGAAGTAGAAGAAGAAGAAGAGGAAGGTTGTTATCTTTTTAGCATTTAAAGAGAAGAAGAAGAAGAAGAAGAAGAAGAAGAAAAAGAGGAGGAGAACAAGCTTTTTCTTCTCTTTAGGATATCTAAACAGAAAAAGGAGAAGAAGAAGAAGAGAAGGTCTTAATCTCTTTAGCCTCTAAAGAGAAGAAGAAGAAGAAGAAGCAGAAGAAGAAAACAAACTCTTTATCTCTTTAGCATCTAAAGAGGAGAAGAAGAAGCAGAAGAAGAAGAAGGAGATGAAGAAGAAGAAGCAGAAGAAGAAGAAGAAGAAGGAGATGAAGAAGAAGAAGCAGAAGAAGACGAAGAAGCTCTTCATCTCTTTACCATCTAAAGAAAACAAATAGAAGAAGAAGAAGAAGAAGAAGAAGAAGAACCGGCATTGAATTGAAGGAAGCTGTGACTTGAAAGGAACCAAACCATCTTTGACGAATGACTTCGCTGTGAACAGATTGCGCACCATTAATCAACATATGGCAGCCTAAACGCGATGGGTTTATTGTCGAGGGGAGAAAATCGATTCTTCCCATGTCATTGCAAATTGCTTTCTATTCTCCTAATCGGATCTATTTGTCATATGTAGAACAATGTGGAGTCTCTGAGACCGTTTGGGACTTTGACCTCTCCTTTTTCAGAGAGAGAGAGAGAGAGAGAGAGAGAGAGAGAGAGAGAGAGAGAGAGAGAGAGAGAGAGAGAGAGAGAGAGGAGTTTTAAATTCTAAATTCAAGACTAAGATCCTGTAAAAGAGGAATCTTAATCATGAAGTTAAGAATATTAAGAAAGAGAGAGAGAGAGAGAGAGAGAGAGAGAGAGAGAGAGAGAGAGAGAGAGAGAGAGAGAGAGACAGCAATTATAAATTCAAGACTAAGATCTTGTACAAGAGGAATCATAGTCATGAAGTTTATTTTTGAATCGAGTATGGTGGAAAGTTCCGTTTTGCCAATTTATGATTGGAGAATTAAATCCATAGAAGGTAAGATACTATTAATTATTTCTTTGGATAAAATAGATGTCTTATGAAATAGAGCTTTATAAATACGTTTCAGGACGTCTTAGATGGCATGAAATGACATGAAAACGATCAGTTAATATCGTTATATTCGGACGTATATATAAGCGTTTCATATATATATATATATATATATATATATATATATATATATATGTATATATATAGATATATATACATAATATACATTTATATATACATATATATATTTATATAGGCATATATATATACATATATATATATATATATATATATATATATATATATATATATATAGATAAATATATAAATATATGTATACATTTATATATATATATATATATATATATATATTTACATATATATATATTTGTATATATATACATATATACATATATGTATATATATATAATATATATATATATATATATATATATATATATATATATATGTATAAAGTTGATGCTCATTATATAACTTTCGATTTCAACAATGTATTTCGAAACGTCATCATCAAACTAATTGTTAGGCAATTAAAAAAAAAAAAAAAAAAAAAACCTTTCAAGATGACTAACTACTGTTTGCTAAAGTCAGCTTTTGGTGAGAAACTCAAACATGGCTTTATTCGGTCTAAATAGAAAAACCACTTTCAATTGAGAAAAGGTGACGACTCGGAAAAGACCATCTGTTACTTGGGACTTTAATGAGAGAAATTGCAGAATAAACGAAATATCATCTTTGCATAAACTGCGTGATGTCAACACATGAGTCTCGGGCACACTATTCTATCTTATTTCTCTTTCCCTTATTTTGTTAATAATAATAATAATAATAATAATAATAATGATAATAATGTTTATTGGACAAAAACATATTTACATACAAAATATTTACAAAAAAGACTCGGTCCAAGCCCATGTGGAACAGAGCTCTTCGGGCAACAATACAATTAACATAATATTATCAATTAAAAAAAGAAATTATAAAAAGTAAATATTGATATAGATAAACTAAATGTACACATACATATACATAAGTATATACATATGCATACATATACACATACATATACATACACATACATATACACACACATGTACATATACATACACATACACAGATACATATAAATGAGATTTTTAGCCTAAAAATAAAGGTTTGTTATACTTTGTATATGAAAAGTCTATTTTATTATTGTTACTGTTCTTGAGATATTTTATTTTGACTGCTCAATACTTTTATTGTAGTTTATTTATTTCGTTATTTCCTTTCCTCACTGGGCTATTTTTCCAAGTTGGACCTCTTGTGCTTATAGCATCCTGCTTTTCCCATTAGGGTTTTATTTTAGCTATTAGCAGTACTAATAATAATAATACTAATAGCAACAGCAACAACAACAATAATAATAATAATAATAATAATAATAATAATAATAATAATAATAATAATAAAAATAATAATAAATATCTCATGAAATGTAAGAAATCATTCACCAGATACAACTGAAACAGCTGAAACAGCTGAAACGGAGAAACTTGCTGAAACAGAACCAAGAAAAACCCTGATCTCCTTTGTAGAAGTCAAAGTCATTATGCAAAACATAAGAAAAACAACAAATGAAGAGATGGACGGTATAATCCTATTTCATGAAACGAGATATTTATAATTTGATTTAGATTAGCCATAATAATATTTTCGCCCTTGAAGATCTCTGACTGTCTCTCTGTTGTGTCTATCGGTCTCTGAATACTTGACATGATTGCAGAAACATGAGAGGGAGATAAACGTTATCTCTCCCATAGAATGAGATGCTGTAAACAGAACTCTTGAAAAGAGAGAGAGAGAGAGAGAGAGAGAGAGAGAGAGAGAGAGAGAGAGAGAGAGAGAGAGAGAGAGAGAGAGAGAGAGAGAGAGAGAGAGCGCACTTAGACTGTAATGTAATATTCTATTCAATCAATTTAGTTTATACGTACCTTCCGCTTACGAGAGAGAGAGAGAGAGAGAGAGAGAGAGAGAGAGAGAGAGAGAGAGAGAGAGAGAGAGAGCACTTAGACTATAATGTAATATTCTATTCAATTAGTTAAGTTTATACGTACCTTCCGCTTACAAGAGAGAGAGAGAGAGAGAGAGAGAGAGAGAGAGAGAGAGAGAGAGAGAGAGAGAGAGAGAGAGAGAGAGCACTTAGACTATAATGTAATATTCTATTCAATTAGTTAAGTTTATACGTACCTTCCGCTTACAAGAGAGAGAGAGAGAGAGAGAGAGAGAGAGAGAGAGAGAGAGAGAGAGAGAGAGAGAGAGAGAGAAAATATGAAGAATAACAGAACAAATGAGGCATGAGAGGATGAGGAAAAACCGAGGATTAAAAAGTAAAAAAAGAGATAATACAATGAAAAATTAGAGGAATAAGAGAGCAAATGACAGATAAGACGATGAGGAAGAAACGGAGGACTGAGAGAGTAAAAAGAAAGAAGAATACAAAGAAAAATTAGGGTAATAAGGGACCGAATAAATATATGATTACGATAATATGGTTAACTTAAGCCTAGTATCTGCAAGCTTATATAAATACGTCTAGTTTAATGTAGAGCTTAATTACCCCACGATAATATGGTTAACTTGAGATTAGTATCTGCAAGCTTCTATAAATACGTCTAGTTTAATGTAGAGCTTATTTACCACACGATAATATGGTTAACTTAAGCTTAGTATCTGCAAGCTTCTATAAATACGTCTAGTTTAATGTAGAGCTTATTTACCACACGATAATATGGTTAACTTAAGCCTAGTATCTGCAAGCTTATATAAATACGTCTAGTTTAATGTAGAGCTTAATTACCCCACGATAATATGGTTAACTTGAGATTAGTATCTGCAAGCTTCTATAAATACGTCTAGTTTAATGTAGAGCTTATTTACCACACGATAATATGGTTAACTTAAGCTTAGTATCTGCAAGCTTCTATAAATACGTCTAGTTTAATGTAGAGCTTAATTACCCCACGATAATATGGTTAACTTGAGATTAGTATCTGCAAGCTTCTATAAATACGTCTAGTTTAATGTAGAGCTTAATTACCACACGATAATATGGTTAACTTAAGCTTAGTATCTGCAAGCTTCTATAAATACGTCTAGTTTAATGTAGAGCTTAATTACCACACGATAATATGGTTAACTTAAGCTTAGTATCTGCAAGCCTCTATAAATACGTCTAGTTTAATGTAGAGCTTATTTACCACACGATAATATGGTTAACTTAAGCTTAGTATCTGCAAGCCTCTATAAATACGTCTAGTTTAATGTAGAGCTTAATTGCCACCTTATGTAAGTTTACAAGAGCTTTGGTTTCCATGCTTTATCATGTTTGAATATCTGTCAACATCAGAATAATTCGTACAAAACTGAAACACAGATTCTGAAATATTTGCGGGTATTATTCCCAGTTGGAAAAACAGGATATATCTGCGGATATTTTCATTTCTCATATCAGATTCTTAACTACAATAAAGTGCAAGAAGAAGGTTTTTTTATTGAATTAAAAAGGAATTTCAATATTAGCATTTAATTCGTGGTCTCAAGACATTTATACAATAGCAGAATTATTTTCATATCTGGCACCAGGATTTTCAATCTTAGCATTTAATGTGCGTTATCAAGACAATCATAAAATAACAATATTATTTTCATATCTGGTACTAATTCTTTTGCCTTGATGATAAACACCCACTCACTTATCTGACAATTCAAGCCTGGAATCTTGTTTTTTATTATAACAATATATTTTTATTAACTTATTTCAAAATAAGAGTTGCTGCGTCAAGCTTAAACGTTACCGAACTGATATGATTTTCGTGTTTGTACAAAAGTGATTTGCCAGCAATTTTGATTGACGTCGCCTGCCAAAATGATGAATATCATCAACCAGACCTTTTATTAGCAACTCGCAACCTCCCCCCCACCACCACCACTGCCCCACCACTCTCCCTCCAGGATCATCTCCTCCAACTGCCTCCTCAAGTCCCTACCTCATCCCTACCCAACTCCTCTTCTCTCTACAATTTCTTCAGATATGCTGACAGTATCTGCGTGTGGCTATTGTTTAATATATCATAGTTTTTTTTTTCCTTTTATGAACAAGTCCGGTATCTTAACGTCTCTCTCTCTCTCTCTCTCTCTCTCTCTCTCTCTCTCTCTCTCTCTCTCATGATTGTTATACGTGAATTGTTACTAGACACAACATACTCGCTTACGCACCTACTCAGGTATTGTAAATGTGCGTCGTCCTCCTTCACTTAATGGACAGAAAATTTGAATCCAATTGATTAAACGGTTTCTCGAAGATCGTATTCTTGACGAGGTCTTTACGCTTTTGAAAATAGTTTAACATTCTGAAATCTTTGTAAACGTTGTATAAGCTTTGCAGTAAGGGTGAGTCGTGATGTAGCTCAATGAAGTTAGCCTTCAGGACACGTTGTAAAAATAGCAGAGGCTGTGCAGTAATTACAAGTGGCCTACTAAATGTCAAATAACCTTTCACCTGACTTTATCTGACTTAAGTTATTCAGTGTATTCCAGTGCAGTCACACTATAGTAATTTTTTTTTAGCGAGGCAGATTTGCACCGACTCGCAGCAGTGCCCTTTTAGCTCTGAAAAGTTTCCTGATCGCTGATTGGTTGGACAAGATAATTCTAACCAATCAGCGATCAGGAAATTTTTCCGAGCGAAAAGGGCACCGCTGCGAGTCGGTGCAAATCTGCCTCGCTAAAAAAATTTACTATAGGTGACCTATAACACAGCGCAATAATAGCATGGAAGATCTTACTTGGAAATTGATTTCTAACACAATAGGATTGTATTACCCTATTGGAAACGTCCTTGTCTCGCAATCTGCTGGACGGGAGTTCGAGCCGCCTCCGTCCTTGTGAGCCGAGGATAGTGGGGGTGTCTAGCTAATGAGTCACCTGTAGCTATCACCTGATCCTTCCTGGCCATAGCTTGAGTGGAGAGCTGGCATGGACATTGGTCATAAGCATTATAATATAGTCGATATCTAGGATATTGTCCCTTACCTCTGCCGCTCATGAGTAACCTTTAAAACTGGAAACAAAATACCTACACAGTGATTGCAAACTGTGAGCACGCCTCACACTCAGCACTCAGCTGAGCTTAAAAATATATTAAGTCCTAAGTAACTGGTTTTCTATTTACTTTATCATAAGAATATACAAACATGTACACCAGTGATTACATTGTTCAGCTCTTCGTATATTCATCCTATACTTTTTATATACTTGGTGTTGAGTGAGTTGTCTTCTACAGTATTGTGACAGCCGAGAGAAGGTTATAACTCAAAGGCGGGATGCAATCAACCGAGTAACTTTATTGAAGAACACTCTCCTTTATATACAAAACCTCAAGGCAACAGGAATTTTCATGTTCGAGAAACAGACAATGTTAAAGAGGAAAAACGCAGACATGTTTATTCAGGTTCTTTTTAGTGCGAGGGAAGAGCGCAGATACAAGCATAATATATACAAAATAATTTATGTACGATCGTGTGACACACGGTTGGTACAGTATATACAAACAATTCTTACCGGAGGTAATCCCGTCACTGCACCGTACTTGGGGTCCTTTTCGTAACCAAGGAGAACCTGACTTGCGTTCGTGGCCCAAGGTGTGAAGGAATTTACGACGTAGTTCAAAGCTTTTATTGATTTCATATTTTACATTGACGCCAAGGTTGAGAGTCTTCAGACTTCGGAAGGATCTCTGTTCGTTTAGCTCCTATGAAGTGATGTATTGGCGCTGGGATATCGATTACCTAACAGGCGATGATGCAATTTGTTGATGACGGTTTCATTGTGTTTTTTTAGTTACTATATCCTTCATAAAGGGAGTTTATGTTTCTTATATATACGTCATTAAATTTAGAGGTTATTGTGTATTGGAAGTTTGATTTTTAATGTGATATTAAAGACCTTTTACGAACGCCATTAAATACTTATTGTTAGGAGGAGCATTGAGGCAAATATTATATCGATTTGTCAAAAATGTATTCTGTCGATTTACCCAGCAAGCATTTTATCGAGTTGCCATGTAAGTATTTTATTAATTTGCAAAGCAAGTATCAATTTGCCAAAAAATATATTTTATCGATTTGCCAAGAAAGTATTTTAATAATTTTCAAAGCGAGTATCAATTTAGCAAAAAATATATTTTATTGAATTGCAAAGAAAGTATTTTATTAATTTGCAAAGCAAGTACTAATTTGCCAAAAAAATTTATTTTATCGATTTGCCAAGCAAGTACTTTATAAATTTGTCAAATAATTATTTAACCGATTTACTAAACAGGTTTCTTATCGATTTACCAAACAAGTATTTGATCTAATTGTAAAGCAAGTAGTTTATCAATTTGCCTAGATAGGATAAATATCAAGGCACGAGATCAGTCTGCAAAGACCAAATAATTATGTCATATTAGCAAATTTTGTCAAATTAAAAGTTATAAAGTTTTTCCAAGAGAACTGGCATGGCCAAAACGATGACCAAGATTGCCAAGGAAATTCCCATGCGTAGAATTATGCGCTGATATTCATCTGAGCATGACTGTAGGTTATTACGTTGATTTATCTGGAGAAATAATAAGTTTTTCTGTCGACATTTACCTGGTATTCAGCGATGATAAGTCTATGATGAGTGGTGGGAGATGTAGACGGAGTCATTTACTTTGTGTTCAGCGCTGATATGACTGTGATATATACTGGGAGATTCAGCGCTGATATGACTGTAATATGTGCTAGGAGAAGTAGACATAAGTCATTCAATTTGTATTCGGCGCTATGACTGTAATATGTATTGGGAGACATAGACAAAGCCCTTTAATTTGTATTCAGCGCTGATATGACTGTAATATGTGCTAGGAGACATAGACAAACTCATTTAATTTGTACTCAGCGCTGATATGACTGTAATATGTTCTAGGAGACGTAGACAAAGTCATTTAATTTGTATTCAGCGCTGATATGACTGTAATATGTGCTAGGAGAAGTAGAAAAAGTCATTTAATTTGTATTCAGCGCTGATATGACTGTAATATATTCTAGGAGACGTAGACAAAGTCATTTAATTTGTATTCAGCGCTGATATGACTGTAATATGTGCTAGGAGAAGTAGACAAAGTCATTTAATTTGTATTCAGCGCTAATAAGACTGTAATATGTGCTAGGAGAAGTAGACAAAGTCATTTAATTTGTATTCAGCGCTGATATGACTGTAGTATGTTCTAGGAGACGTAGAAAATGTCTTTTAATTTGTATTCAGCGCTGATATGACTGTAATATGTTCTGGGAGACGTAGAAAAAGTAATTTAATTTGTATTCAGCGATGATATGACTGTGATATATTCTAGGAGAAGTAGACAAAGTCATTTACTTTGTGTTCAGCGCTGATATGACTGTGATATGTGCTAGGAGAAGTAGACAAAGTCATTTAATTTGCATTCAGCGCTGATATGACTGTAATATGTGCTAGGAGAAGTAGACGAAGTTATTTAATTTGTATTCAGCGCTGATATGACTGTATTATATGCTAGGAGAAGTAGACGAAGTCATTTAATTTGTATTCAGCACTGATATGACTGTAGTATGTTCTAGGAGACGTAGACAATGTCTTTTAATTTGTATTCAGTGCTGATATGACTGTAATATGTTCTGGGAGACGTAGACAAAGTCATTTAATTTGTATTCAGCGGTGATATGACTGTGATATATTCTAGGAGACGTAGACAAAGTCAATTAATTTGTATTCAGCGATGATATGACTGTGATATATTCTAGGAGACGTAGACAAAGTCAATTAATTTGTATTCAGCGATGATATGACTGTGATATATTCTAGGAGACGTAGACAAAGTCATTTAATTTGTATTCAGCGATGATATGACTGTGATATATTCTAGGAGACGTAGACAAAGTCAATTAATTTGTATTCAGCGCTGATATGTCTGTAATATGTGCTAGGAGACGTAGACAAAGTCATTTACTTTGTGTTCAGCGCTGATATGACTGTAATATGTGCTAGGAGACCTAGACAAAGTCATTTACTTTGTGTTCAGCGCTGATATGACTGTAATATGTGCTAGGAGACCTAGACAAAGTCATTTACTTGGTATTCAGGGCTGATATGACTGTAATATGTTCTAGGAGGCATAGACAAAGTCATTTAATTTGTATTCAGCTCTGATATGACTGTAATATATTCTAGGAGACGTAGAGAAAGTCATTTAATTTGTATTCAGCGCTGATATGACTGTAATATGTGCTAGGAGACGTAGACAAAGTCATTTACTTTGTGTTCAGCGCTGATATGACTGTAATATGTGCTAGGAGACCTAGACAAAGTCATTTACTTGGTATTCAGGGCTGATATGACGGTAATATGTTCTAGGAGGCATAGACAAAGTCATTTAATTTGTATTCAGCTCTGATATGACTGTAATATATTCTAGGAGACGTAGAGAAAGTCATTTAATTTGTATTCAGCGCTGATATGAATGTAATATGTATTGGGAGACATAGACAAAGTCATTTAATTTGTATTCAGCGCTATGTCTGTAATATGTGCTGGAAGACGTAGACGAAATTATTTACTTTGTGTTCAGCGCTGATATGACTGTAATATGTGCTAGGAGACGTAGACAAAGTCATTTACTTTGTATTAAGGGCTGATATGTATGTAATATGTGCTAGGAGATGTAGACAAAGTCATTTACTTGGTATTCAGTGTTAATTGTCTGTAATATGTGCTAGGAGACCTAGACAAAGTAATTTACTTGGTATTCAGCGTTGATTTGTCTGAAATATGGGCTTAGAGACATAGACGAAGTCATTTACTTGGTATTCAGAGTTGATTTGTCTGTAATATGTACTAAGAGACGTAGACGAAGTCATTTACTTGGTATTCAGTGTTGATTTGTCTGTAATATGTGCTAAGAGATGTAGAAGAAGTCATTTATTTGGTATTCAGCGTTGATTTGTCTGTATTATGTGCTAAGAGACGAAGACGAAGTCATTTATTTGGTATTCAGCATTAATTTTTTTGTACTATGTGCTAAGAGACGTAGACAAAGTCCTTTGCTTTGTATTCAGCGCTGATATGACTGTAATATGGGCTAGGAGACGTAGACCAAGTCATTTACTTGTTATTCAGCGTTCATATGTCTGTAATATGTGCTAAGAGACGTAGACGAAGCCATTTATTTGGTATTCAGCGTTGATTTGTCTGTAATATGTGCTAAGAGACGTAGACAAAGTCCTTTGCTTTGTATTCAGCGCTGATATGACTGTAATATGGGCTAGGAGACGTAGACCAAGTCATTTACTTGTTATTCAGCGTTCATATGTCTGTAATATGTGCTAAGAGACGTAGACGAAGCCATTTATTTGGTATTCAGCGTTGATTTGTCTGTAATATGGACTAGGAGACGTAGACGAAGTCATTTACTTGGTATTCAGCGTTGATATGTCTGTAATACGTGGTAAGAGACGTAGACGAAGTATTTATTTGGTATTCAGCGTTGATTTGTCTGTAATATGTGCTAAGAGACGTAGACGAAGTCATTTACTTGGTATTCAGCGTTGATATGTCTGTAATACGTGGTAAGAGACGTAGACGAAGTATTTATTTGGTATTCAGCGTTGATTTGTCTGTAATATGTGCTAAGAGACGTAGACGAAGTCATTTACTTGGTATTCAGAGTTGATATGTCTGTAATATGTGCTAGGAAACGTAGACAAAGTCATTTACTTAGTATTCAGCGTTGATTTGTCGGTAATATGTGCTAAGAGACGTAGACGAAGTCATTTATTTGGTATTCAGCTTTGATTTGACTGTAATAGGTGCTAGGAGACCTAGACGAAGTTATTTACTTGGTATTCAGCGTTGATTTGTCTGTAATATGGGCTAAGAGACGTAGATGAAGTCATTTACTTTGTATTCAGAGTTGATTTGTCTGTAATATGTGGTAGGAGACGTAGAAGAAGTCATTTATTTGGTATTCTGCGTTGATTTGACTGTAATATGTGCTAGGAGACGTAGACGAAGTCATTTACTTCATATTCAGAGTTGATATGTCTGCAATATGTGCTAGGAGACGAAGACGAAGTCATTTACTTGGTATTCAGAGTTGATTTGTCTGTAATATGGGCTAAGAGACGTAGACGAAGTCCTTTACTTTGTATTTAACATTCTCATATGGAACAATGTAATTTTCGAGAGCGTTCCCTTGTTTGTTCTTTATCACGTCGTAAAGATAAGCGAGTTGGGAATTAGTGTTTTTGCCATCATATAGGAAATACCACACGTAAGGACGCCTATATCACCCTGTTGAATTCGTGGAAGTTTTTCTTTATCTGATAAGAGTGAGAAAAGAGGGTAACAGGCGTTGTTGTGGAAAGAGGCTGATTAGTTGGGAAGGAACCATCTTCGTAGTTTGTAGGCTTTTCTCAGCTATATAGATCACGGTAAAGTGAGTGGGATTAAGTATTCTCTCTTTTCGTCTGTTTTCTGAGTCATTGGATTGCTTTCTTATGTTTCAAATGTCTTGATTTGACAGGCAATTTTCGGCCATTTTTGTACTGACACAAGTGAAAAAATTTGGAAATGTGTGTATCTTTGAATGATGTTATTGTGAAAAATAATTTTTTATCAAGTCAGTAGTCATTTTTTTCTTCACAAATTAATATAATTTTTTTTGTTCGTTTATTCGAATGATGCAACAATGAAAATTATGTTATGAAAAAGAATATAAAAAAGTTGTTATACTTTCTATCATAATTTAATAACTTTACAACTCATCAATTGATAATATATTTCTAGAACATCTTCAAATTAAGGTTTCCTTGTTCTTCATCACTAGGAATCTATCAATAACAAAGGTTAAGAATAATGATATATTCTTATTACAGCATTTTATGCTCCCTTTTTTGTTAGTGTGTCACTTATCACTACCTTTTACGATAACGGTCTACTCCTATATGGTTGCTATGTGTGTGTCAGTGGGTCTGAAGGCTAGAATTGCATTCTATTACTTTCATTTATTTAATTGAAGTTCAAATATGAATATATTTTGGGTGGATATATATTCACGAAATAGCAATTCTATCCTGTTCGTAATACTAGGCAGGCAGTTAATTCTAATAGCCAGGCATTCTCCATCATGAGGTTCAATACTACACAGTATTCTAGAAGTTTTATTCCAGCTGTTACCAAGTTGTGGAATGATCTTCCTAATCGGATAGTTGAATCAGTAGAACTTCAAAAGTTCAAAGTTGGAGCAAATGTTTTTATGTTGACCAGGCTGACGTGAGTCTTTTTATAGTAAATATATGACATGTCTGTTTTTGACGTTGTTAATAGTTTATATAGGACATATCTGTTTTGACGCTGTTACTGTTTTTAGAATGATTTATTGTTAATTTATTCTCATCATTTATTAATTTCCTTATTTCCTTTCCTCACTGTGCTATTTTTCCCTATTGGAGCCCTTAGGCTTATAGCATCTTGCTTTTCCAACTACGGTTGTACCTTGGCTAGTAATAATCATAATAATAATAGCATCAAATTGATGAAAAGAAGACTTGAAACAGGCCACCAACAGATGTTTCCTTTAAAGGAAGAAAAAGGAAATATTATCAACAAAAGAGAACGAGTGATAAAAATTGCAAAGGATTTCTATACAATGCTATGCATTAGTGATATGAAAAATAACTTTGCCAATAGAAATAATGAATAGCAACGTAACAGTAGGAGAAGCAAAGAGACCATTGAAGTGCATGAAAAGAGGTAAAGCGGAAAGAGAAGATTGCCTAATAATTGATTTAATAATAGATGGAGGAGATTTCATAGTATCAAAACTTGCTGAACTTTACCTAAAAGCTCTGAAAGAAGGCTCTATACCTACAGCTTTGAAAAACTTTATTATTATACTAATTCACAAAAAGACCTAGAAAAACTACCGCCCAATGTGTTTACTCTCAGTAATATATAAAACATTTAGAAAGATCATATTAAGCTAGAAAGACAGCTAGACTTTAATCATCCAAGAGAGCAGATAGGTTTAGGAGCTGGTATTCAGCAATTGACCATATCCACAGAATATGACTAACTACTATGTATGGCATTTATAGACTATGAGAAAGCTTTTGATTCTGTCAAAACTTCGGCAGTAATGAAAGCCCTTCGAAGGAAAGGGATAGATGAATCTTATTTTAGAACTGTTGAAGTACAGAAACTACAGCAATTCTAAAATTATATAAAGGAGTGAGACAGAGATTAACACTAAGAGACAGAAACGGAATAACAATATGGGTCCCTAGAGATTACAAAAGAAACAGGGCAAGGTAGAAAAGACGATTTATTGACGAACTAAGAAAATTTGCTGTTATAAACTGGCATAGAAAGACCATAAGCAGAACCAAGTGAAAGGACATTTCTGAGGCCTTTGTTCTTCAGTCTACTAGTAACAGGGATAATGCTAATAATGATGATGATGATGATATATAAATATATATATATATATATATGTGTGTGTATATATATATATATATATATATATATATATATATATATATATATGTGTGTATATATATATATATATATATATATATATATATATATATATATATATATATATATATATATATATATAAGTAATGTATATATTTATGAGCGGGTGCACGCTGGTGTTTGGGTGTATGAGTAATATGAATTTATTTTACGAAATACGAGCGGACGTAATTTTTACCCTTCTTTGCTATTATCTTTTACGGGTTGGTGACCGCAATATCACTCTTTAACGTCAATATATCAGTTTTTAAAAATGTGGATGACTAGCAACATTCATTACAGTATTCTAACCATTTTTTACGGAATATTTTTAACAGTGTTGATTTTCTTTGTTCCCAGAAGTATATATTCATAAGAATAAACGTTTGTAAAGATATGTTTTCTTTTTATAGAATAGGATTAAATCCATATGCTGAGACGAATACAAGAAAGGTGGGGTGGGGGTTGAATATAAATTTAGTTCACTGGGAGAGGTGTAAACTGTCTTATTACTTATCAAATTGGGTTTTCTTTACGGGGAAAATGTCGTTTATCTTTGTCTGAAATACGATAATATGAAGTTACTGTAGCTTTACGATTTGCGAAATGGTATGATTTAGTTTTACCTTGCCAAGAGTGGAGCCACCCTGTTAAAAATTTGCCGTAAAAAACGGCAAAAGTCCTGGAATAAATGTAGCCAGGCATTTACCGTTTTATAAACGGATATATTGACGTAAAGGAGGGGTATTATGGTCACCAACCGGTAAAATGCAATAATAAAGTATGGCAAAATTACGGTCGCCTGTATCTTACTGAAATACGGCCGAGAACAGTATATTTTTACGGGGAGTTTCCGATTAATATTACGGGGTTTTTCAACAGTGCGCTTGGGATGTAAACATAAGGCTGAGTTCTAGTTATAGAATAAGGTATGGATACGGCGGTCTAAAGGGGAGTTTTCTAGCATCCTGACATCGAAGGTCATTGCCGCCGAGTAGGTAAGGATACGGTCCTTAAGTTAGGATAGGTGGGGAACCTAAGGTTAGGCAGGATTCTTGATTTTGTTTCCCTTTTAATATGTGGGGTTTCAATCATAATTGTTGAAATTTAAATCCAGTCCGTCCCAACCAGCTACAAAGGCTCCGAAAGATGACTATGGAAAGGTTCCACTTCTCTCTAGAAAAAGAAACTAAGGGAAAATACAGCTGCATGTTTCATGAATATATTCCTAAATCCTTCTTGATTCTCAACAGATGTGCAAAACGGTTGTATGAATATATTCCTCAATCCTTCTTGATCCTCAATAGATGTGCAAAACGGTTGCATGAATATATTCCTCAATCCTTCTTGATCCTCAACAGATGTGCAAAACGGTTGTATGAATATATTCCTCAATCCTTCTTGATCCTCAATAGATGTGCAAAACGGTTGCATGAATATATTCCTCAATCCTTCTTGATCCTCAACAGATGTGCAAAACGGTTGTATGAATATATTCCTCAATCCTTCTTGATCCTCAATAGATGTGCAAAACGGTTGCATGAATATATTCCTCAATCCTTCTTGATCCTCAACAGATGTGCAAAACGGTTGTATGAATATATTCCTCAATCCTTCTTGATTCTCAACAGATGTGCAAAACGGTTGCATGAATATATTCCTCAATCCTTCTTGATCCTCAACAGATGTGCAAAACAGTTGTATGAATATATTCCTCAATCCTTCTTGATCCTCAACAGATGTGCAAAACGGTTGTATGAATATATTCCTCAATCCTTCTTGATTCTCAACAGATGTTCAAAACTGTTTCATAAACTTATTTCTCCATCCTTCTCCACCCTCAACAGATGTTCAAAACTGTTTCATAAACATATTCCTCCATTCTTCTCGACCCTCAACAGATGTTCAAAATTGTTTCATAAACTTATCCCTCCATTCTTCTCGACCCTCAACAGATGTGCAAAACTATTGGACGATGCGTAGCCATCACATTTATCGTTATCGGGGTGCTATTTACCATCTCGGGGATTTTAACCTTAGTGGCGCCAACGATTCTGAACTGTGATGAAATATACGACTCTATCGATCCTGATGACCTGCCGTATGATGAAGACTTCATAAAATTCTGTGAAAATATCAAAGGCATTGCTACGACCGCTGGTGCCGTTGTCACTTCTATTGGAGGCAGGTGTTTTAAGAGAGATTTCATTTTTCTTAATATCAGTGCATGTTATACATAGTTTGCTTACTATATATATTGTAAATCTGAATCTGCTTTTTCTAGTAGTTTTAGAATCATTTTTTATTTTTCTTCCATTATTTCTGTGTTTAATCTTGTAGTGTTATGGTTTCCTTTCATTTCCAGCTTTGTATATATGTTTTCATTGCTCTTCCTTGTCCTGTGAAGGCAACATTTTTCCGTTTCCTCCTTTTTTAACTCTCAACATTTATTTATGTTATTATTCCTCTTCCTTCTCCTGTAAAGGTAATAATCTCATGTTTCATCTTTTAACGCTCAACATTCTTTTATGTCTTCATTGCTCTTCCTTGTCTTGTGAAGGCAACATTCTTCTATTTCATCCTCTTTTAACTCTTAACATTTATTTACTTCATATTCCTCTTTTTTTGGCTTGTCCTATAAAGGCAATAGTCTTATACTTCATCTTCTATTAATTCTGAACATTAATTTACGGTTTCATTAATCTTCCTTGTCCCGTGAAGGGAATCTTCAATTAACCAAATTATTTGTTAAATTCTATTTTGTATTATAATTTCAGGAATCCTGATTCTTGTGGGTATACTTATGCTCTGCTGTCTCAGAAGCAAGAGGCCGCAAATCATCCAAGCAGCTCCTGTAATAGCTACAATACCTCCCGGGTACCCACAGTACCAAAATCCCCTCATGAACCAAACCCAAGGACCTCCCGGCTCCCAAGGACCTCCCGGCTTCCAAGGCGATCCTCCCAAGTATCCTGAGCTTAGCAACTTTAACGAACATAAGTAACCAAGATCGGTTCGTGAGTTGTGCTCTACAAAGGATTTACATTTCTGTTGCTTCCTTTAGCGCTCCTTGAAACTTGATGTAATTGTGTTCACACGTTTGTTTTTATACTTCTAAGGATTCATTTGATTTGGAAATAAAATCGATGTTTTTCATACATAGAAGAACTGCTCTTAAGTGTAACTAGATATCATACAAATAGCATTCTAGAAAAGTTGTAATTCAGATGACTAGAAGTTTAAAAGAAAAATGAATGTATAAAATTTTTGTTATCGTTTCATTATATTTTCACTATACAGCATTCCCACGTAAAGGGAAGCTGTGTATCAATAATTTGGATAGTATCATAAAGATGTGGAAACCGAGGTGAGAGGCAATACATTAATATTCTATAAAAAATGAAAACAAGAGTAGCTGCTAGATGAAGATCTAGATTTGATAGGGTTCAGGCGGAGAGAGAGAGAGAGAGAGAGAGAGAGAGAGAGAGAGAGAGAGAGAGAGAGAGAGAGAGAGAGAGAGAGAGAGAGAGAGTTAAAAGGATTATGTACGTCTAAAAGACTTTTTAGTCCATCTGCGGAGACTCCATTAGCTCTTGGGTAAAACAATTCACTTTAAACATTCAGTTTTTTATGATCTTGTATAATTTATTCTTGAACTCGTTTTCCGTGTTACTGTTTACTACATCCGCTGGAAGTCTATTCCAAGTATTTGCTATTTTATATATAAAGAAATGGCCACATTGAGTGGTGTATCCTTTCAATTCCAGTTTGTATCCGTTACCTTTAGTCTGATATGTGCGAAGCCTGAATAGATTGTTGTAATCATTTGTTATTCCTTTAAGAATTTTGAATGTCTCTATTAACTGTAAGTTAGTCGTTGAGTTTGTAGATCAAATAAGTTCAAACGTTCCATCCTTCGTCTATATTCGAATATTCTTAGTTTTGGAACTAGTTTGGTGGCCCTAGCTTGTAGTGCTTCCAGTCTATCTATATCCTTCTGAATACTTTGAGCCCAGAATTGTACTCCGTATTCTAGCTGGAGTACAGTGTCTTTGTGTATATCTATTGTCTCTTTATGTAAACTATTAGTTTTTGTACTTTCTTTTCAGCTTTTATGCTCTGTTTGGTTAACTTCAAATCCTTGCTGATAATAATATCAAGATCTTCCTCCTGGTCCACACTTTCTATTTTATTACCCAGCAGTAAATAATCTGATTATGGGTTACTATAACCTATGTGCAAGACTTTGTATTTCGCCACTTGCAATATGTTTGCCATTTTCTGGACCATTCTCCTAGCTTCATTAGATCCTCTCTTAAGGCTTCTGCATGTTCTGAGTTCGCAGCCTTCATGCCTAGTTTAGTACCATCGGCAAATTTAGCTATTCTACTAGTTAATCCTAAATCTATGTCGTTAAAGTAAATCAGAAATAGTAATGGGTTAAGGACGGATCCTTGAGGTACTCCACTTGTAACAGCTGCCCACTCTGAGGCTTCTCCATTGATTACAACTCTCTGTTACCTGTTTTTTAGCCAATTTTCAATTCATTCAGGTGCCTCGTCAATAATGCCTAGTGCTCTAATTTTGACAATTAATCTTTTATCAGGAACTTTGTCAAAAGTCTTTTGAAAGTCTAGATATATGATTTCTATTGCCCCTCTTTTTGTCATAAAGGCTAAACATGTGAAAAAATTCCAACAGATTTGTCATACATGTTCTCTTCCGTCTAAAACCCTGTTGGCGGTCTATCAAAAGATTGTTTTTCTCTATATGTTCAACTATCGAATCTACTTTAATTGATTTTAAAAATTTGCAAGGCACTGAAGCTAGACACACAGGTCTGTAGTTACTATATTCTTCTTTTGGCTCCTTCTTGTAGATTGGAGGAATGTTGCCTAGTTTCCATCCTTGTGGTACCTTTTTTCGTTGTCTGTCTTTCGGAACATTTAGTAAAAGTGTGAGGTTATCTCTTCTTCTAGTTCTATAATCTACCTTGGATGAATATCATCTGAACCTGGTGCCTTAGACTTACTATGTCCCCCCCTTTTTTTACATCATCCATTGTAAATGTGATTTTATTTAATGCTTGTGGCCGTTCATATATGATGGCTAATTCAGGGAGTGCTGTTGATTCTTCCCTAGTGAATACGGTTGTGAAATATGCATTCATCAGATAAGCCTTTTCCAAATCATTTGTTGTAAGATAACCTTCTGAGTCTCTTAATGAACTAATGTTGTTTTTGATTGGTTTTCTACTGTTTTCATATGCGAAAAATGATTTTGGGTTTTCTTTATTAGCTGAAGCTACTTTTTTCTCTTCATTGATCTTGGCCATTATAACTAGTTTATCTAATTTTTGGCTTAACTGCTTGTACCCGGAAGGCTGTGGACCCATTGATTTATGAATCCTGTCTCTGTTACTTATTGCATTGGCTATTTCTCTATTGAACCACTTAGGTTATGCAGTTCCATTTAGTTAAATTTTCTATGTGGTATACTTTTAGCCTTTTTTCTTTATATATTTCTACAAAGGAGTCCCATTGTGTATCTATGTTTCCTGTTTCGTTGTATTCGAAATTTTTGGTGTATTCCTTCGGTTTTATCTAGTTACTCCGTCTGCAGTCTAGTTTTTTTTTTTTTTTATATAATTTTCCTTTCTTTTATATGACGAATATTTACCTGAAACCTAACTATTTTGTGGTTGCCAATATTTTCACCTACCGCAACGCTGGATACTAAATTTTCCTCTGTTGTTAGCACAATATCTCGTATGTTGCTTCCTTTAGTTGGTTTATCAACCCACTGACGGAGGAATTAATTGTTGACAAATTGTAGTAGTGTGTCTTTTTATCATAGAGCATTACCCCTCCTATTGTTTTTTTTTTTTTTTTTTTTTTTTTTTTTTTTTTGGTAAGGCGATCCTTCTTAAAAAGCTTGAAACTTGGGATTTCGTATTCTCCGATAAAATCCTTTTTTTCCCCCTTGAATCCACGTCTCTATATGCCTATGACATGTAGTTCCTCTCTAGCTATCATTGCCCTGAAGTTTTCCATTTCGTTTCTAACTGACTGAACATTGAATTGTGCCACTCTGAGGATATTTTATATCTTTTAATTTCTTCCTCTGTATCTTTGCTAGTTTCCCCGATTTACTAGTGTTTTAGTTTTTCTTTTATCTGCATTATCCAAGATTTCTACCAAGTTTCCTCTATTTGTTGTTGGAGTATTCTATAAGGGCTTCGTTTGTTCTTGGTCTACTCTGTTTAAGTAATTGTACAGGCCGAGATTAATTTGGTTTGCCTTCTTCACTAAAGTGTATTCCATCTCTTTTGCATAATTTTCTCTTGCCGTAGAAAGTGTCCCAAGGATCTATAAATTTAGCTTTTTTTTCTGGCATGTAGACTTGAGCCTTTCGTTAATCCCTATGGCCTTACTGAGGGTGAAGTGGCTGACATTTAGTCTGGGTAAAATACCTATAACTATAGCATTATTGGTCTTGTTTCTAGCTGTTTCGGCAATTTTTTGTAGCTGTTTAACCAAAGGTTCTGTTTGGCCGGCAGTATCCTTTCTTAAATCGTTTTCGGTTGCCTGAACAATAAAAGTGGTCTTCTTGTTCTCTGTTATAGATTTACTGACAACTTCTTCTATCTTCTGTGCGTTGGCTCCTGGATAAGAACTGACCTTTCTCCTCTTTTTGAGGCCGAAGTGCTCCCCTTAGTCTTTTACCATAGAGTCTCTAATTAACAACATCTCTTCCTCTTCCTCTGCTAGAAAGGAGAATCTGTTTTAGTGGCAGTTACATTTCTAGGCTCTTGTTTCGTCTTCTTGGCCTTAGCTACCCTTCCTCTAGCGGGTTTCATGAACTTTGTTTTTGTTGGTTATTTTCTCTTTAGGCTCTGTCCTTGATTTTACCTTACTTTGTATTTCTTGGATACTGATTCTATTTACTACAACACCATTTTTGACTTTGTTCCTTATTTCTAACTGTTGGAACTTGGACATGATCCCTATCAATTGTTTTCTTAATTCTTGGCTTTCATTTTAAATTATTTATTTCCTGTTTCTCCTGATAGAACAGGCATACACCATTACGGTACAGGTTTGCAGCGCACCTTTTTTTTTTAAGTTTACACACCATTTGTTTATTTGGCATTTTGTACATTTGTGCTTTAACTTCAGTTTCTCACTCAAATCTAATTCCACTGTAATATTGTGTAATGCGTATCTATTTGGAAATTTCGGCTAATAACTTCTATAACTATTAACTTTGTGACCACTACTGTAAAAAGGGTGGAGTGGCTGATAGTTACCCACCTGCTGCTGCATCCGCTTAATCCTGGATGACTTTCCATCTTTTCTGTCCCTAACCTCTCATAAGTGCTCCCAAACCAACAGTTAAGTCTCCTCAACGTTGGGCTGTCCCTAACATGCCATAACTCCCAACTGAGCAGCACAAGGCATTCGCCAGGAGTAACAGCGGAAGGCTAGCGATTACTGGGATTTCTGGACGTTCAAGAACAGCCAGGCTCTTTGGTACTACTGAGTATTACCAAGAAGCAGCACCTTGGCCTTTTAGTTGGCCAGGACTCCAAAAAAGCACACAAATTATGTCAACCTCATGAGCATCGAGCCTATTTTGCTAGCGTTCGGTCACAGAGAGTGGTCACCTATTACACATTAGGAATGTGCTTTGTTGGGAGCCTCGATGGCTGAGTCAGTTTGGGCAGCAAGCTCGGACTTCGTAGAAGTCTGTGTCGCAGGTTCAACTCAGCACCCGACCAGTCAGAAAGGTGGACACTTTGCTATCCGTGTAGACACCTCAGGATTATGTATGTATTCAACGGGTAGGTTTGCGTAATGCAAATGGGTGTTACAGACTAAACACACACAAACACAGCTATTCCAACACCTAAAAACATAACAGACACCTCACACGTCTTGAACTGTCGACCTAACCACGCCATGATTCCTCGCTGCCAGGAGGAGGCGATGGTGCCTGGTACAACACAAACATACACTACCGGGGTCTAGCAATGTCAGGCAGGGCAGGCAGTCGGCACTACGGTCCACCCCAAAGCCAAAGCAAAGTACTTCAAAAGAAGGCAACCGTATTACCCCATACGAATGGGAAAAAAGGCACGCTAATAGATGATGATGAATGTGAGCGAGTATCTAGCGTTATTTAAAGAGGTTCCTAAGCCTCTGTTCTGACGCATGAGGTATCTGTCAGCTCCTTAATGTCTACATGTTTATAGGCTAGTTGTAAATAGCTGTCATATTTAAATATCTAAATTTTTCTTTATTTCTTCTTTTTTATCTTTTT
Source organism: Palaemon carinicauda (assembly GCF_036898095.1). Classification (NCBI taxonomy): domain Eukaryota; kingdom Metazoa; phylum Arthropoda; class Malacostraca; order Decapoda; family Palaemonidae; genus Palaemon; species Palaemon carinicauda. The sequence goes on from NC_090763.1 coordinate 54,208,740, forward strand.
TTATTCAAGCCAGGGGAGATTGAAAGTTGAGTTTGGATAGAAAAGTTGAGAAAGAGAGCAAAACAGAAATATGAAAATGTAGAAGAGTTACCAGTGGTCCGGTCCTAGTCTGGATGCTCAGAGCTGGTCTTAGCGGGAAGGTTGAGCCTACCGGTTTGGAGAAAACCTCCCAGCCGCCATCACCCAACCCTTCATAGCATCGCCATCGTGCAAGCTCTCTCACTTCAGCAAAGTGACGGGTGAGAGAGAGAGAGAGAGAGAGAGAGAGAGAGAGAGAGAGATATTCTTTTTGTTTTTTATATTCAGTATTGAGATACTGTAGAGAGAGAGAGAGAGAGAGAGAGAGAGAGAGAGAGAGAGAGAGAGAGAGAGAGAGAGAGAGAGATTCTTTTTGTAGTTAGTAGTGGGATACTGGAGAGAGAGAGAGAGAGAGAGAGAGAGAGAGAGAGAGAGAGAGAGAGAGAGAGATTCTTTTTGTAGTTAGTAGTGGGATACAGGAGAGAGAGAGAGAGAGAGAGAGAGAGAGAGAGAGAGAGAGAGAGAGAGAGAGATTATTTTTGTAGTTAGTAGTGGGATACTGGAGAGAGAGAGAGAGAGAGAGAGAGAGAGAGAGAGAGAGAGAGAGAGAGAGAGAGAGAGAGATAATCTTTTTGTAATTAGTAGTAGTGAGATACTGGAGAGAGAGAGAGAGAGAGAGAGAGAGAGAGAGATATATTATTTAATAAATTTATTATCCCAAAGACGTCAAACAAAGTTACATATTAGCAGTTACAGTACATCAGAAATCAACAAAATGAAAAAAAAAATTAAAAATTAGAGCATTGAATCATCAGTATATCAGTTACAAAAATAACATATATGACATTGTATTTCATTATCACAACAACTGCAACAGACAGTTTAGCAGCCACCAAAGTGTGGATGACGAGTCAAAATTACGTCTAGGTGGTCATCTTTGAGTAAATATTGGCAGGTTTGAAGTAAATTTTGTCCTTGAGGTAACAAATTCCTGACAGTGGGGCAATGAAGGCAGTAGTGTTCAAAGTTATTGGCATTAGCAAGGTTACACAGTTTACATGAGGTGTAGTGTGGTATATCTAGGGTCTGTCCAACCTGCCACACAGGACGCTATCCCAACCTTATCCTGGCATTTGCAACATTATGCCTACGCAACATGAGTCTACGTCGCTGGTACTTGTGACGGCTCTGCAGAAAGTTATCATTACATTGTATGGAAACATTAGTGCCCCTCTCTGCATCCCTACGCTGTACTGTACAGGCAAAAGCTGCTGAATATAATCTATGTTTAAGGCAGCTAAGTAAGGGCTCAACATTTCTGTCATCAAGGTCCAGCGTGCAGGCAGCTTTAGCAAGACTGTCAACCATGTCATTCCCGGCAAGCCCAATATGGGAGGGCATCCACATGAAGGACAAGACAAGAGAGGTATTGTAAGCAGCAGCGAGTTGACACAATATGTCTCGCACAACATGGCCAGAGCTGTGCCTAGAAGATGTCAGTGCCTGGAGTGCAGATTTGGAGTCACAGATCACCAATCCATTCACATATCTTCTAACAAGTAAAGTTACTGCATCCCATATGAAGTTCGCAATAAGTGAAAGTGGATGAGTTTGGCAACCTGTGACCATGCCACCCACCCTCAGGAGATTCTAAAGTCGGGGAGAACATAGCACATGCTGCACTTCCATCTGCCTGTACTGAGCCGTCAACCTAGATGTGGTGACCTGCAGGAACTGAAATTGACACTTTGGATATTGTTTCCAAAACCAGCTGCTTCTGTAGACTGGTATGGGCATCTTTAGAGATTGGTGTGAAAGTAACAGCAGGAATAGGAACCCGCCGTGGTGGCAAATCTTGGATGACTGCTTGCTCAGGTACACCGATATCAAGGTGTTGAAGATTTTCACATACTGTCCTAACTAGGTTATGGCCCCCTGGCCAGAGTTGAGGTCTTGGTGCATTGTACCAACTGTGTGTCACACAATTGTACATAATTCCTTTTGTATATGTTATCCTTGTATCTTCGCTCTTCCCTCGCACTAAAACGAACATGAAAATTCATGTCTGCTGTTTTCTCCTGTAATTGTCATTTCCTCGAACATGCTATGTCCTGTTGCCTTGCCGTTTTGTATATAAAGGAGAGTGTTCTTTGATAAAAACTCAGTTGATCGCATCCTGCCTTTGAGTTCTCAACCCTCTCTCGGCTCCGTCACATTGGTGACCCCGGAGTGACTCGCTCCTACCGCCTCCCCATCCCCCCTCCGCCTCTCACCGTTACTATGACGCCGTCAACGCATACCTTCTGCAGCAGTACTCGCCGTCGCCAGCCGCCCGTATAGCAACGCCTTTTCAGCTCTCTCAACAACCGTTGGGGGACCAAAGGACTTCGCTCACCCTCGGGAAAATGACCAGTATTACTCGCCTGCAACCTGCGGCACACGGCTCTCCTCGTGAGGTGAACCTAGTTCTTGCCCTTATGGACAGCCACTTCAAAACCTCCATCAACGCCTCCACTCGAGACGAAGAGGACATATATTCAACTTCAACCGAAGCTGACGTGAATGCCGTAGGACACACCTATGAATGCCGTAGGACACACGCCTATGAATGCCGTAGGCCTATGACTGCCGTAGGACACACGCCTATGAATGCCGTAGGACACACACGCCTATGGATGCCGTAGGACACACTCGCCTACCCCGTGACGAGCCGGAGCGACAACACAGCCACCATCATCCACCACTCGCTTGCACCCCAACCAACGACTTCTACAGCCACTCACTGCCGCTAATCGGCGCAGTTTTTACTACTACCTCTCCAGATTCAGGGCACCTGTTTAACATGTTCAGTATGTCATTCTTAGAGGCGGAGCCATGTACCAACATTGTGTCACACAATTGTACATAATTCCTTTTGTATATGTTATCCTTGTATCTTCGCTCTTCCCTCGCACTAAAACGAACATGAAAATTCATGTCTGCTGTTTTCCCCTGTAATTGTCATTTCCTCGAACATGCTATGTCCTGTTGCCTTGCCGTTTTGTATATAAAGGAGAGTGTTCTTTGATAAAAACTCAGTTGATCGCATCCTGCCTTTGAGTTCTCAACCCTCTCTCGGCTCCGTCACAGCATCTTCATCAAATGATGCTCTGAGGACAGCAGAGAAGTTTGGAGTAAATTGTGGAGAGTGTAGACATTTAACAAAAAGCAAAGTTACATTGGCATAAATTCTCTCTATTAATGGAGGTAACATGAGTTCGGTCTGCATGTTGACTATCCGAGTGGAAGGAGGGCATCCTAGGATAAGCCTCATTACTCTATTTTGGAACGGTTCTAGAGGTTGTAACGCCTGTCTGGGTAATTGAATTAAAGCAGGAGATAAATAGTCAGCAACTGACCTAAGGAAGAGGATATAGAGGGTTTTAGCCACGGGTATAGATATACCTGTGGCCCTGGTGGCAAGCCATTTGATGGGAGTGAAGCGAGGCTCCAGTCGACCAAGAAAGTTTTTCACCATGGGGTGGATTTGTTGTCGTCCAGGTATGGCAGGGGTGATCCTGACTGGTGCACCTAGATATGTATACTGCGTGCAGTGAGGTATAATATTCCCACCTATAATGAACACTGGCAGGTCTCGGAGATTCCACGCAGAGAAGATTCTGCTTTTTTTCTGGGGAGAGTATGAGGCCACAGGAGGTACAGAACCTGTAGAAGTCTTGAAGGATACGCTGAAG
>NC_090763.1:54217491-54232491 GCF_036898095.1 Palaemon carinicauda
ATAATTTTCAAGGAAAAATTAGGCAAAAATATTCATTAAGAAAATTGATTTAGATGTGTATCATTTTAAAGGAAAAATTAGGCAAAATATTCATTAAGAAAATTGATTTAGATGTGTATCATTTTAAAGGAAAAATTAGGCAAAAATATTCATTAAGAAAATTGATTTAGATATGTATCATTTTAAAGGAAAAATTAGGCAAAATATTCATTAAGAAAATTGATTTAGATGTGTATAATTTTCAAGGAAAAATTAGGCAAAAATATTCATTAAGAAAATTGATTTAGATGTGTATCATTTTAAAGGAAAAATTAGGCAAAATATTCATTAAGAAAATTGATTTAGATGTGTATCATTTTAAAAGAAAAATTAGGCAAAAATAATCATTAAGAAAATTAATTTAGATATGTATCATTTTAAAGGAAAAATTAGGCAAAAATATTCATTAAGAAAATTGATTTAGATGTGTATCATGTTAAAGGAAAAATTAGGCAAAAATATTCATTAAGAAAATTGATTTAGATGTGTATCATGTTAAAGGAAAAATGAGGCAAAAATATTCATTAAGAAAACTGATTTAGATTTGTATTATTCTAAAGGAAAAATGAGGCAAAATCTTCATTAAGAAAAATAAATTCTTAGGTATTTTATGACGAAATTGTCACCTATCTTCACGGGGGAGGAGTAAGATTTAGATGTGTATCATCTTAAAGGAAAAATTAGGCAAAAATATGCAATAATAAAATTGATTCTTAGATACTTCATGATACATTTGTCACCTATCTTCATGGGGGATAAGTAAAATTTAGATACATATAATTTTAAAGGATAATATAGGCAAAATATTCATTGAGAAAAAATAATTATTAGATATTTTATGATGAATTTGCCACGCATCTTTATGGAGGAGAGGTAACATTTGGAAATGTATTATTTTAAAGGAAAAATTAGGCAAAATCTTCATTAATAAAAATTATTTCCTAGATCTTTTATGACGAATTTGTCATGTATCTTCATGGGGGAGGAGTAAGATTTAGATGTGTATCATCTTAAAGGAAAAATGAGGTAAAAATATTCATTTAGAAAATTTACTCTTAGATACTTCATGATGAATTTGTCACCTATCTTCATGGGGGATAAGTAAAATTTAGATATGTATCATTTTAAAGGATAATATAGGCAAAATATTCATTGAGAAAAAATAATTATTAGATATTTTATGATGAATTTTCCACGTATCTTTATGGAGGAGAGGTAAGATTTGGAAATGTATAATTTTAAAGGAAAAAATTAGGCAAAATCTTCACTAAGAAAAATTATTTCTTAGATCTTTAATGATGAATTTGTCACGTATCTTTATGGAGGAGATGTAAGATTGAGCTGTGTATCAATTTAAAGGAAAATGAGGTAAAATATTCATTGAGAAAAAATAATTCTTAGATATTTTATGACGAATTTGCTACGTATCTTCATGGAGGAAAAATAAGATTTAGAAGTATATCCTCTTAAAGGAAAAATTAGGCAAAATCTTCATTGAAAAAAAAAATACTTTTTATATATTCAAATCATGAAAAATTCAGTGATAATTTTTAGCATTATTTTCCTGGGAAAACATACATAACATTGAAGAATGTAAAATGAATAAAATAATATCCAAGCAATATTAAGGAAATCCTTCATTTTAAATGTATTAGGTAAATAAATGAACTTGAAAATTCAAGAACAATATTTTCTTTAAAAATATCTACGTGTTTATACATGAAAAAAAACATTGAATATATTTCTTGAGGAAAATCCAATGATAGTTGAGGATTATTGTAAAAATAAATATTTGTAATTATAATTTTAATACTTTTAATAATTTAGCTAATTTCAATAACAATCTAGATAATTGTAATAATAATAGTTTTTATTAATATCATTATCATTATTGAATTGATTAAAATGGAGATAAGTTAGTAATAGATATTAAAATATCAAATGTAAAAGATATAGGCAAAGTTATCATCATCATTATATCTTATCTTATCGCTCTAACGGTGTTATCGTTTACCTCCCTAAGGTCTCGATCTGAGCAATGAGGTCCCAGAGGGCACCCTTATAAGAGGTATTCAGTTAATTGAGAAATCTCTAAATTATTATCAGATATTAAAATAAGAAACAAAAATCATAATATGAAAAATTATGAAAACAATAAAAGGTTGCGTAAAATAATTCGCTCATATCTTCCTAAGCTTTTTTTTTTTTTTTTTTTTTTGCACTCAAAGTTTATGAAATACTGTTACAATCCTTGAAAAGGGTTATGAACGATTTCCAGTTTATTGATATGTTTAGAAAATGGAAATGGAAAGTTGTTAAAAAGAGAGGAGGCAAGGAAAAGGTGGGCGGAATATTTTGAAAGTTTACTGAATGTTGAGGATAATAGGGAGGTAGATATAATTGCTGTTGCAGGTGTTGAGGTGCCGGTGATGGGAGATGAGAATGAGAGAGAGAGAGAGAGAGAGAGAGATCACAAGAGAAAAGAGGAGGGGAGGAGAGCACTAGATGAGACGAGACTAGGAAAAGCACATGGTATGGATGGTGTGAGGGCTGAGATGTTTAAGGAAGGGGGTGTGACTGTACTTGAATGGTTGGTAAGATTATTCAATATGTTTTATGTTGTCAATGGTACCAGTAGACTGGGTTTGTACGTGTATTGTACCACTATATAAAGGTAAGGGAGATGTGCATGAGTGTTGTAATTCAAGGGGTATCAGTTTGTTGAATGTGGTTGGAAAAGTGTGCGGTAGAGTACTAATCAAGAAGATTAGGGATAATACAGAGAATGGAATCTTTGAAGTACAGAGTGGTTTTAGAAGAGGTAGGGGATGTATGAATCAGATTTTTACAGAAATATTCAGTAACAGGCAAGGAGGTGTATGTTGCGTTTATGGATCTAGAGGAAGTGTATAATAGAGTTGATAGGGAAGCGATGTGGAATATGATGAGGATATATGGAATTGGTGGAAAATTCTTGCAAGCAGTCAAGAGTTTCTACACAGGTAGTAAAGCATGTGTTAGGATAGGAAATGAAGTGAACGAGTGGTTTCCAGTGAGAGTGGGGCTGAGACAGGGATGTGTGATGTCGCCCTGGTTGTTCAATTTGTTTTTTGATGGAATGGTGAGAGAGGTGAATGCTTGAGTGCTTGGTCGAGGATTGAAACTGATAGACGAGAGTGATCATGAAGGGGAGGCAAATCAGTTGTAGTTTGCAGAAGATACTGTACTGGTTGCAGACTCGGAAGAGAAGCTTGGTCGTTTAGTGACAGAGTTTGGAAGGATATGTGAGAGAAGAAAGTTGAGAGTTAATGTTGGTAAAAGTAAGGTTATGGGATGCACGAGGAGGGAGGGTGGTATGAAGTTGAATGTCATGTTGAATGGAGAGTTACTTGAGGAAGTAGATCAGTTTGAGTACTTGGGGTCTGTTGTTGCAGCAAATGGTGGAGTGGAAGCAGATGTACGTCAGAGAGTGAATGAAGGATGAAAAGTGTTGGGGCAGTGAAGGGAGTGGTAAAGAATAGAGGGTTAGGCATGAATGTAAAGCAAGTTCTGTATGAGAAAGTGGTTGTACCAACTGTGATGTATGGATCAGAGTTGTGGGGAATGAAAGTGACGGAGAGACAGAAATTGAATGTGTTTGAGATGAAGTGTCTGAGGAAGATGGTTGATGTATCTCGTTTAGATAGAGTTAGGGATGAAGTAGTGAGAGTGAGAACGGTTGTAAAAAATGATTTAGTAGCTAGAGTGGATATAAATGTGTTGAGGTGGTTTGGCCATGTTGAGATCATGGAGAGTGGCTGTCTTCTAAAGAAGGTGGTGAATGCAAGAGTTGATGGAAGAAGTACAAGAGGAAGGACAAGATTTGGGTGGATGGATGGAGTGAAGGAAGCTCTGGGTGATAGGAGGATAGATGTGAGAGAGGCAAGAGAGCGTGCTTCCTCCGGTCGCCTTGGTGGCCGCGGAGGTGGCAGCAGTAAGGGATTCAGTATGTGAAACTTTATTTGTGGAGGATAACGAGGGAGGGTTCGCTTTGCCACCCTAGCAGTACCAGCCAAACTCGGCTGAATCCCTCGTCAGGTTGGGAGGAGCGGAGAGAGGAAAGGTCCACTTTTGTTCCCTTGTTTAGATGATGGCTAACACCCAAAATTGGGGCAAGTGCCTTGGCAAATGGAATACACATAATATCGGAATTTCAAATATAAACATACAATGTTTATCGAAATACTGTATATTAGCCAGGAAATTATAGTAATTATTTTTTTCAGGGTAATAATAATAATAATAATAATAATAATAATAATAATAATAATAATAATAATAATGATAATCATAATAATAATAATAATAATAATAATAATAATAATAATAATGATAATAATAATAATAATTATAATGCTAAAAAAGAAAATAATAATAATAATAATAATAATAATAATAATAATAATAATAATAATATTAATAATAATAACATTAATAATGATAATAATAATAATAATAATAATAATAATAATAATAATGGATTGACATAACTTACCATAACACCTTGAGAGTACATGGTGATTATCGGTGGCTTGACTTCCTTTCAGTAGTTAAGTATTTTCCCCTAGAACAAAAATAATTACCTTTGAGTAGTTTCTTATACAATGAAAAAATTATGGAATAGTTGAAAGATATAAAACAAAAGTATTTTGCGACATTTTACTTATGGGTTTTATCATCAAAATTCAATTTTCTATCCTTCATATAATACTACCACTACTACTACTACTACTACTACTACTACTACTACTACTATTACTACTACTACTACTACTTCTACCAATAATAATAATAATAATAATAATAATAATAATAATAGCAAAAATATACATTTGTACAAACAATAAAAACATTTTTTAAAAGACACGAGTAACTATAAGATAATTTTAAATCATAAATAGTAATTAAAACACTTTTAGCAGAAAAGTGTTTTAATTCTATTTATAATTCTAAATCATCTTATTGTTTCTCATGACTCTTACTTCTACTAATAATAATTATTATTATTATCATAGCAACCCTAATTGAAAACCAATGATGATACAAGTTCTATGGCTTAAATATATGAAATAAACGGATTAGTAACGAACAAAGTTTAAAACACAAAAACAGTTCAGATAAATGATAACTTTAAATTAATAAGTAACGTTCGTTATATCTGATCGGTATCATGATATAGCGTTACAGAAGATGAATAACGTTATGATGAGTGTATTAACACGATTTGTCAATGGTAAATGGAGATGAATATCATAGAAAGGATTAGTTAATATATATGATTAAAGGATATTAGTAAGTTGCTATGAAGCTATGTAAGAAAATAACTCATAAACTTGATAGTACGTTATTCAAAGTACAAGAACGATTTGGAAAATAGCGAGTTCGTTGTAGACATTAACAAGATGGAATACAACGCCATTTCAAGGACGAGTGATATCAGTGATAATGTGTCTTTGATAATGGAAAATGTATTCATTTCACTTCGAATCTCGTACTAGTGTCGTGTGTTGTGATATAACTAGTACATTTAATTTCAATCGTATTCTGTGTCCTATTGAAGAAAAGGCACAACTTTACCCCTTTTCTTACGAACAGTGTTCTATTCGAAAAGGCAACACGCACCAGGTCTTAAAACACTTCTAGTTTCACTGTGCAGTAAACTTCCACTGGCATTACTATCCTCTCATTTTCAACAGACGGAGAAGCTGACACATCATATCTTTCAAATTCAATACCTTTCGAACTGAATTCACTTTGAAGCGATGTTATATCACGTTAAACTTTCTTCGAGCAAAATACTGAAGAGTAGTTGGCTATGATAGACAAAGGCCTTGCTCTAAATGTCGTCATACGGAGCAACACGACCCGTGATGATGGTTGGTCTTGTGCTTATGACGCACGTGATAAGCTTCCCGCGATAATGCTTAACAATAAGCGGTCTTTATCTTCATAAAAAAACATTTGGTTGGAACTTTCCTGTGTGTTATTTGAGAGAGAGAGAGAGAGAGAGAGAGAGAGAGAGAGAGAGAGAGGAGAGAGAGGGAGAGAGATTCTTTTTGAAATTAGCAGTGAGATGTAACTATTGAGAGAGAGAGAGAGAGAGAGAGAGAGAGAGAGAGAGAGAGAGAGAGAGAGAGAGAGATTCTTTTCGTAAATAGGAGAGATACTCTTGAGAGAGAGAGAGAGAGAGAGAGAGAGAGAGAGAGAGAGATATTCTTTTCGTAAATAGGAGAGAGAGAGAGAGAGAGAGAGAGAGAGAGAGAGAGAGAGAGAGAGAGAGAGAGATTCTTTTCGTAATTAAGTGGGATATTGTTGAGAGAGAGAGAGAGAGAGAGAGAGAGAGAGAGAGAGAGAGAGAGAGAGAGAGAGAGAGAGTAAAAAGGGGTCGAAACTCTTCATCACATTATAAAATGCTTATTCTGATACATAACAATATAAATGATTTAGAGAAAACTTACAAAGAATAAATTGTAAAGTTCAAGACATATACATTCAACTAAAATTTAGGAAACGTTTCTTAAGTTTTCTTTTGAATGTTACAGTACTAACATTTAGACATCTTTTTATTTGAGGAGGTAGTATATTCCAACAAAATGGGCCCCATATTGCCATTGAACATTAACCTAAATCAGTTCAATAGTTGTCTACATATAGATTTTTATTTTGTCTTGTCAAAGCATTCCTGAATATTACCAACTGTAGGAAATGTGTATAGCCAGTTGAGATATTCTTTTCTTTCAAATAAATACAGTAATATCATACACACATTTGTCTTTTAATCTTATTCACTTTAACTAGTCGTCTTTTTTTAACCCCATGACAACTACTCTACCTGAAAAGTTTTTTAGTTTTTGAGCTTTATCCATGTACAAATTATTAGTTAACCCCCATATTTTGATACAGTAGTTGATTACACTCAAGACCAGACTTTCTACAATCAAAACCGCTAGTAGTATCTTCAAAGTGATCTTTCTCTACTTAGATACATTAGAATGCCACTAACTTTTCTACTGAGTTCGTCAATGTAGTAACTGAATGTCATATATCTGACCATGTGTTTACCTAGATTTTTTCACATGCTGACTCTTTTCTTCATCGTCACATTTTATTATGATGTCATCAGGAATTTTAACAACACGCTGTGAGCTACCCACAAAAATGTACTGTTTTAGTGTCATTTAACAAGTCCTTTTCTTAGAAAGTATTTCTTAAATTCAATTGATATTAGTTCAGCCCTTTTACTCAAGGCATCCAGATTTTCAATATGATCTGCCAAAAGAGTTTGGGTATCTCGGCGTATTAAATTAGCTAGTAGTTTTCTATATATTCAACCATATCATTGATGAAGACGAAAATCAGAATTGGGCACAGGACAGATCCCTGTGGGACCCCAAAATCAGCTTTTTCAATACAAGAATTTATGTCTCCTAATCTAACAACCTGACTTATCCAGAGAGCATCCATGACACAGAAAAAACATGAACGAAACTGTTCACACTTGGCTTGGTACTTTACTATTTTTGTGCTTACTTTGGTCATCCTCTTGCAAGAGAGGTTAGTCAGTTGAGACTACCCGAGGATGATATAAATGAAACAGGAGGGAAGTTTGGCATTAAGAATTTACTCAAGACTAAAGCTGAGAGTGAATAACAGAGGGTGATGTGTCTGCTGCAAATTGCCACAGAGAGAATAAGAGAGAATAAGACCCTTGGTATAGATGTCTATGTTTGGGTCTACGTTGAAGAACCATTACCAAAAAAACAGTAACAACATTAAAATGGATATTTCATAGATACAAAATGTAGCCCTTTCTTAGATTTACAGTAAAATTCTATACTTTTGGCCAGTATTGATTTAGTTCAATTATGATAGCAGTTTATAATAAAACATACTGATGAATTACCCTCTGTATGATACGCGCATGCAAGAAGTTCAATTCTCTAGAATCTAGATCAAACGTTTCCGATGCTTCCACTTCATTTGCTATTTTCAATATACTGTAAAATATCTAAAAAACAATAGAAAAATATAAGAAAATATTTCATAAAAGATGAGTTACATACAATAAAATAATATGATATTGCATCAATTGTAGCTCATGATTATCAAATTGTATTAGAATTATTACTATTTCTAAGAAAATATAGCGCACATAAGGTATAGTGATGTGATTTAGACAAACTGTTGCTTGTGCATAAATGAGGCCTTAATGACCACGATGTTTATGGTTGTGCAAAACATAGTTGGGGATTACGTTGGTGTATCTGAGTTAGTTTAGATTTTATTTGCAATATTACTGCCAGATCTTTGCTTAGACAGCTTCTATAACGCTTACAATGTTTCCGGAAGGCTATAATCATTGAGTACACCACCGAGTGGGACTAGAGCCTGACTGAGACTCAACCGAGTCAATCGCTCTGGGCGAGCGTCTCAGCCAATGAAATATCGTTTACCCGGTTACGTCAGTACTCGCTCCGCCCACGGGACCGAAGTGAGCAACTAGGGGCTAGACATACCGTCAAAGAGCCCATGTCCGGAGAGAAGCTCCAGGCAATCTAAAGCAAGCAAGCAAGCAGGCACCGAAGTGTCTACTTCAATAAAGTATTGTTGCAATATATTATTACAGAAAGCAGCTTCACCGTCCTTTTGAACTAATGATAAACATGCGGTTGAAGTACAAGGAACGTAAATTTTCTATAATGATCTATATTAATAGTGAATTGAAAATAAATATGAAAATCATAATATCATTGTATTAAACCTTCACAGATATAATTTAAATCTATAGAACGATATTAGAATTCATGCCATCTATACAAAAAAAAATATGGTGGAAGTCTTAAGAATACCAGAATTAATAAAAAAATTCGAGAAAATTATTTCTAAATTCTATGGAGAAATTCTTAAATATTTCTTATTCAACTTCCTTAATTATGTAGTTTTCACTTTATTCTACAGTTAATGTGTTGAGAAAGACTTAATTAACTTTAGATTTAGTTTGTTTATTGAAGCTTTTGAGGGGAAGGTGTTGAGAATTCCTTAATCCTTTTTAGAGCTCTTCCTCGTAATTCTAGAATTCTGGAGTGAAGGTTTTAAGCATGCACTAATTAATTTCAAAATTAGAGCATTTGATTAAAAGGTTTTGAGATACAGTTGTTAAGAATACCCTAATTAATTTTGAAATTAGTTTTTTTATCCTAAAATCATAAAGTAAAAATAATAAGAATACCCTAATCAATTTTGAAATTATTTTATTTTTTCAAAAATTCTAAAGAAAAATGATAAGAATAGCCTAATTAATTGTGGAATTAGTTTACTTATTCTAAAATTCTAAGGGGAAGGTTTTAAGAACACCCCAATTAATTTTGAAATTAGTTTATTTATTCTAAAATTCCAAGTTGAAGGTATTAAGAATGTCCTATTTAATTTTAGAATTAGTTCATTTATTTTGAATTTCTAAACAGATGACGTAAAGAATGCCCCAATTCAATTTAGAAGGAATACATTTTCTTCTAAAATTTTGAGGTGGAGGTGAAAAGAATTCCAAAATTGATTTCAGTTTATACAATTAATTAAAAAAAATATATATAGAATACCAGCTTGCAAGATTTTAACTTTGAGGGACAAATCCTTAACTGGTCTGATTTTTCGTTGATGATACTTCTTCATAGGGTGGTGACACTTCCATGAACTGTGGTGCTTGCATTCCTTGTGGCGCTTGCATGCCTTTTGACGCTTGCATGTCCTGTGGCGCTTGTATTCCCTGTGGTGCTTGCATTCCATATGCCGATTGCATTCCCTGTGACGCTTACATTCCGTGAGGCGAAGGAAGGATCTGTGTCACTTGCATACCCTAGGGCGCTTGCCTACCCTGGGGCGCTTGCCTACCCTGGGGCGCTTGCCTACCCTGGGGCGCTCGGACGCCCTGTGGCATATAACCTGGAGGAACTACGTGGGCAGTAGACGATGGATTCAACCTTGCAGGATGAACTGTCGCAGGATAAACTTCTACAGAGGTGACCGTCATTACAGATACTTCAGCACCTATAATATTCATCCGGATATCACGAAACAATGATCCTATCACTCCTACGATGACTGAAAGAGAAAAATTTATAGTTGCATTGAAGTTCATGTTCATACACACACAGAGACACAGACACAGACACTTATATATATACACGCACACACACACACATATATATATATATATATATATATATATATATATATATATATGTGTGTACATATACACACACACACACACATATATATATATATATATATATATAAATAATACACATACACACATGAATATATATAATATATAGATACAGGTATATACAGCGCATATATATATATATATATATATATATATGTGTGTGTGTGTATATATATATAATGTATATATATGTGTATATATATATGTATATATATGTATGTATATATATGTGTATATATATGTATATATATATGTGTATATATATTATATGTATATATATGTATATATATACATATATATATATATACGTATATATACGTATGTATAGGGCCTATATGTATATATATATACAGGTATATATGTATATACATATATATATATATATATATATATATATATATATGTATATATATATATATATACATATATATATATATATATATATATATATATATTGCACATGCACATAAAATTTTTTAGAATATATAGATACAGGTAAATACAGTATATATGTATATATATGTACACACACACACACACACACACACACACATATATATATATATATATATATATATATATATATATATATATATATATATATATATATATATGTGTGTGTTTGTGTGTGTGTGTGTCTATGTGTGTGTACCTCTGCATATACATACATATATAATACATACATACACACATGCATATATACCGTATACATACATACATACATATATATATATATATATATATATATATATATATATATATATATATATATACATATATATATATATATATATATATATATGTTCATTTATATATACACATACGTATATACAGTATGTATGTGTATATATATATATATATATATATATATATATATATATATATATATATATATATATATATGTATATATATATATATATATATATATATAAATATATAGTATGAGAAATGATAAATAATTCTCTAATAAGATTAATACCAATCAAAATACTGAAAATATGACCGGAAGGGTTTACTTCTGAGAGTAGCCTAATAAACAAATGGAGTATGAATTGGAACTTAACGTGCAATAACGAATAGTTCACTGATATGTTTGATATAATTCAAAACAATATATGCATAATTAAGAAGGGTGTTGATGTCAACTTGACGAGACAAATGCTAAAGAAACTGCGGTGAAGTTCGAGAGGTCAAGCGTAAACATTTATTATTATGCATAAGTATAATTAACAACCATTTTAAAAGTCAGGTAGGTAATGATAATGGAATTTCGTAAATCGGTAATTATCGGTAGTTCATTACCGGTCTTCAAACCCTAATTACGATCATAGAAAGGAAAACGACCCGCAAGTACTTACATCCTATTACAATGCAAATAGATCCACCGACTATGAGCCCAACACTACTATCTGATCCAATAATAACCATAAAGGTTCCTGGGCCGATGATGATTAGCCCAGTGGCCATCATTGCAGAGGCTACTCTTCTGCTGACGTATTTGCCACATATCTTCATGGGAGAAAAGTAAGAATTATAAATGTATCGTTTTAAAGGGAAATGAGGCAAACTCTTCATTGAGAAAAATTACTTCTTAGATATTTTATGACGAATTTGTCACGGATCTTCATGGGGGGAGAAGCAAGATTTAGAAATGTATCACTTTAAAGAAAAAAAAATAGGCAAAATCTTCATTAGGATAAATTACTTCTTAGATATTTTATGACGAATTTGTCACGTATCTTCATAGAGGAAAAGTAACATTTAAAAATGCTTCATTGAAAAAAAGACAAAATTTTCATTTGAAAAAATTATTCCTTAGAAATTTTTATTGAAAAATCGTTTGTATTTGTTTTTTGTTTTTTGTTTTTTTATAGGTTTGAAAGGTACCTTAAAAGTGATTGAGTAAATTTTTGGCGTCCTCATTTTCATAAGTAATTGTTTATTACTATCATCATTATTATTACTAACACAGATAAAACCCTGGTTGTAAAAGCAGAATGCTACAAGCCCAAGGGCTCAACAAGGTAAGTAGCCCAGTGAGGAAACCAAATAAGGGAATTGCAAATAAACTATATATGATTAATGAATGAAAAAAAATCTGAGCTCAATAACAACGCTAAATTAAAGTTATAAGTTAAAGTTGTGGGTTTTAGTTCTCCCCTGAGACGACCTTCATCATCTCCTCGGGCGACCATGAGCTAGCTGGGACTATCACTAACCCCTTCTAACCTCCCCCCAAGGTGCCACCCTGGGGAGTACCCCAGGTAGAAGGTCTCACACTATTCGCGCCTTAGCGGGGACGCGAATTCGGGACCTTCGCAACAGAAGCCCGCGACGCTACCAACTTAGCTATGCCGTATATAAACTAAAACACGAGATCTGTTCCACAGAAAATACTTTACTTCTCAAATAGATAGGAATAGTAGTAATGTTTGATTGTCTGAGGTCACTAATAAATCTTAGGTCAAATGCCAAGTGTAATGCATTGTTACAACTTACCGTACTAGCGTCAAGATCCATGGTGATTATCGGTGGCTTGATATCCTCTGAGTAGTTAAGTATTTTTCTCCTAGAACAAAATTATTCATGTTTGAGTAGCTACTTTTACAATAAGAAAAATCATGAAATATTTCAGGGATGGAATGCAAAAGTAGTTCGTGATAAAGTTTGGTTCTACTTATGGCTTTTGTCTTCAAAGTTCATTTGGTTCTTCCTTCATTGAATAATAATAATAATAATAATAATAATAATAATAATAATAATAATAATAATAATAATAATAATTTTTGCAGCTTAAAGTTTTCTTTCAGTTTAATTCAATTATAATTAATAAAGTAATTTTTGATATATGAATATAATTTGCTGATGATAAATGCAAATGAATATCATAGAATGGATTAATTAATGCATGTGAGTGAATGACATTAGTAATCAAGTTGCTATAAAAATTTCATAAAAAGAGGATTAATTAACTCAACAGTACATTATTTAAAGGGTAGGAACAATTTGGAAAATAAAGAGTTCGTTGTAGACATTAACATGATGAAATACAACGCAATTATAAAGACGAGTGGTATCAGTGATAATGTTTCCATGACAATGAAAAATTTATTTATTTCACTTCGAAACTCAAACTTTTATCGGGTGTTGTGATATAACTAGTACATTTAATTTCAATCGTATTCTGTGTCTTATTGAAGAAAAGGCACACCTTTACCCCTTTTCTTACGAGCAGTGCTGAATTCGAAAAGGCAACAAGCACCAGGACTTAAAACACTTCTAGTTTCACTGTGCAGTAAACTTCCACTGGCATTACTATCCTCTCAATTTCAACAGACGACGAAGTTGACACACCATATCTTTCAAATTCAATGCCTTTCGAATTGACTTCACTTTGAAGCGATGTTATATCACTTTAAACTTAGTCAAGCAAAATACAGACGAGAGTTGACTATGATAGAGGAAGGCTTTGCTCTAAATGTTGTCATACGGAGTAACAAAACCCCTAATGATGATTGGTCTTGTGCTTGAGATGTACATGATAAGCTTCTCGCGATAATGCTTAACATTAAGAGGTCTTTATCTCCATAAAACTTCCTTGGTTGTTATTTGAGAGAGAGAGAGAGAGAGAGAGAGAGAGAGAGAGAGAGAGAGAGAGAGAGAGAGAGAGAGAGAGAGAGAGAGTTACATACAATAAAATAATATGATATTGCATCAATTGTAGCTCATGATTATCAAATTGTATTAGAGTTATTAGTAGTGCTAAGAAAATATAGCGCACATAAGGTATAATGATGTGATTTAGACACAAACTGTTACATAAATGAGGCCTTAACGACCACGAGATTTATGGTAGTGCAAAATATAGTTGGGGATTACGTTGGCCTATCTGAGTTAGTTTAGATTTTATTTGCTATATTACTGCCAGATCTTTGCTTAGATAGCCTCTATAACGCTTACAACGATTCCAGAAGGCTATAATCATTGAGTACACCACCGAGTGGGACTACAGCCTGACTGAGACTCAACCGAGTCAATCGCTCTGGACGAGCGTCTCAGCCAATGAAATATCGTTTACCCGGTCACGTCAGTACTCGCTCCGCCCACGGCACCGAAGTGAGCAACTAGGGGCTAGACATACCGTCAAAGAGGCCCTGTCCGGAGAGA
Organism: Palaemon carinicauda; assembly: GCF_036898095.1. Taxonomy (NCBI): domain Eukaryota; kingdom Metazoa; phylum Arthropoda; class Malacostraca; order Decapoda; family Palaemonidae; genus Palaemon; species Palaemon carinicauda. The sequence continues at coordinate 54,231,960 of NC_090763.1, forward strand.
AGCTCCAGGCAATCTAAAGCAAGCAAGCAAGTAGGTACCGAAGTGTCTACTTCAATAAAGTATTGTTGCAATATCTTATTACAGAAAGCAACTTCACCGTCCTTTTGAACTAATAATAAACACGCAGTTGAAGTACAAGGAACCTAAATTTTCTATAATGATCTATATTAATAGTGAATTGAAATTAAATATGAAAATCATAATATCATTGTATCAAACGTTCACAGATATAATTTAAATCTATAGAACGATATTAGAATTCATGCCATCTATACAAAAAAAAAAAAAAAATATGGTGAAAGTCTTAAGAATACCAGAATTAATAAAAAAATTCGAGAAAATTATCTCAAAATTCTATGGAGAAATTCTTAAATATTTCTTATTCAATTTCCTTAATTATGTGGTTTTCACTTTATTTTTCAGTTAATGTGTTAAGAAAGACTTAATTAACTTTAGATTTAGTTTGTTTATTGAAGCTTTTGAGGGGAAGGTGTTAAGAATTCCTTAATCCTTTTTAGAGCTCTTACACGCA
>NC_090763.1:54237491-54239991 GCF_036898095.1 Palaemon carinicauda
CATTCGAAAAGGCATCAAGCACCAGGACTTAAAACACTTCTATTTTCACAGTGCAGTAAACTTCCACAGATCATATTATCCTCTCAGTTTTAACAGACGATGATGTTGAAACATATCTTTTAAATTCAATACCTTTCGAATTGACTTCACTTTGGAGAGATGTTATATCACTTTGAACTTCGTCAAGCAAACTACAGACGAGAGTTGACTATGATAGAGGAAGACTTTGGTCTAAATGTCGTCATACGGAGCAACAAAACCCCTAATGAAGAATGGTCATGTGCTTGTGATGCATAAGATAAGCGTCAAGCGATAATGCTTAACATTATGCAGTCTTTATCTCCATAAAACGACCCACAAATACTTACGTCCTATTGCAATGCAAAATATGGGGGTTAACTAAGATTTGTACTTGGATAAAGCTCAAAAACTATAAAACTTTTCAGGTAGAGTAGTTGTTATTGGGGTTAAAAGACACGACTAGTTAAAGTGAATAAGATTAAAAGACAAATGTGTGTATGATATTACTGTATTTATTTGAAAGAAAAGAATATCTCAACTGGCTATACACATTTCCTACAGTTGGTAATAGTAGGAATGCTCTGACAAGACAAAATGAAAATCTATATATAGACAACTATCGAATTGATTTAGGTTAATGTTCAATGGCATTATGGAGCCCATTTTGCTGGAATATATTACCTCTTGAAATAAGAAAATGTCTAAATGTTAGTATTGTATCACTCGAAAGGAAACTTAAGAAATGTTTCATAAATTTTAGTTGAATGTATAAGTCTTCAGTTTTACAGTTCATTCTTTGTAAATTTTCTCTAAATCATTTATATTGTTATGTATCAGAATAACCATTTTATAATGTAATGAAGAGTTTCGACCCCTTTTTATTCTCTCTCTCTCTCTCTCTCTCTCTCTCTCTCTCTCTCTCTCTCTCTCTCTCAACAGTATCTCTCCTATTTACGAAAAGAATCTCTCTCTCTCTCTCTCTCTCTCTCTCTCTCACTCTCTCTGTCTTAACAGTATCTCTCCTATTTACGAAAAGAATCTCTCTCTCTCTCTCTCTCTCTCTCTCTCTCTCTCTCTCTCTCTCTCTCTCTCTCTCTCAACAGTATCTCTCCTATTTACGAAAAGAATCTCTCTCTCTCTCTCTCTCTCTCTCTCTCTCTCTCTCTCTCTCAACAGTATCTCTCCTATTTACGAAAAGAATCTCTCTCTCTCTCTCCTATTTATGAAATGAATGTCACTCTCTCTCTCTCTCTCTCTCTCTCTCTCTCTCTCTCTCTCTCTCTCTCTCTCTCTCTCTCTCAGCAGTATATCTCCTATTTACGAAAAGAACCTCTCTCTCTCTCTCTCTCTCTCTCTCTCTCTCTCTCTCTCTCTCTCTCTCTCTCTCTCTCTCTCTCTCTCAAATAACAACCAAGGAAGTTTTATTGAGATAAAGACTGCATAATGTTAAACATTATCGCTTGAAGCTTATCATGTGCATCACAAGCACATGACCAATCATCGTTAGGGGTTTTGTTGCTCCGTATGACGACATTTAGACCAAAGCTTTCCTCTATCATAGTCAACTCTCGTCTGTAGTTTGCTTGACGAAGTTTAACGTGATGTAACATCTCTTCAAAGTGAATTCAGTTCGAAAGGTATTGAATTTAAAAGATATGTGTCAACATCATCGTCTGTTAAAACTGAGAGGATAATATGATCTGTGGAAGTTTATTGCACAGTGAAAATAGAAGTGTTTTAAGACCTGGTGCTTGTTGCCTTTTCGAATAGAACACTGCTCGCAAGAGAAGGGGTAAAGGTGTGCCTTTTTTTCAATAGGACACAGCATACGATTGAAATTAAATGTACTGGTTATATCACAACACCCGAGAATAATTTGATTTTCGAAGTGAAATAAATAAATTTTTCATTGTCATGGAAACATTATCACTGATATCACTCGTCTTTATAATTGCGTTATATTTCATCATGTTAATGTCTACAACGAACTCTTTATGTTCCAAATTGTTCCTATACTTTAAATAATGTACTGTTGAGTTAATTAATCCTCTTTTTATGAAATTTTTATAGCAACTTAATTACTAATGTCCTTCACTCACATGCATTAATTAATCCATTCTATGATATTCATTTACATTTATCATCAGCAAATTATATTCATATATCAAAAATTACTTTATTAATTATAATTGAATTAAACTGAAAGGAAAACTTTAAGCTGCAAAAATTATTATTATTATTATTATTATTATTATTATTATTATCATTATTGATATAATATTATAATTATTATTATTATTATTATTATTATTATTATTATTATTATTATTATTATTATTATTATTATTATTATTATTATTATTATTATTATTATTCGATGAAGGAAGAACCAAATGAACTTTGAAGACAAAAGCCATAAGTAGAACCAAACTTTATCACGAACTACTCTTGCATTCCATCCTTGAAATATTTCCTGATT
>NC_090763.1:54244991-54249991 GCF_036898095.1 Palaemon carinicauda
GCCCTTATGGACAGCCACTTCAAGACCTCCATCAACGCCTCCACCCCTGACGACGAGGATGCCTATTCAACGTCAACCGAAGCTGACATGAATGCCGTAGGACATACACGCCTACCCCGTGACGTGCCGAAGCGGCGACAAAGCCGCCCACCACCCACCAATCGCTCGCGCCCCAATGAACGACTTCTACAGCCACTTTCTACTTCCCATCCGCCGCAGTTTTGCTACTACCACTTCAGATTCGGGGCAACCGCGAAGAAATGTGCCCAAGATTGTCAGTGGCCAAAAAACGTGTAAGTAGGCCATCGCTTGTGGCGGTGGCCTCCCATGTTTCTAATCTTTTCTTTTTACAGGATGCAGGAACGGGCGTGCGATTTTTGGTAGACACGGGTGCTTGTAGTTCTCTTTTGCCAAGGAAACTCTTCAAGGCATGACGTAGTCTGTCTACATCTGCCGACGTCTGCTTGGTAGCTGCCAACGGATCTGCGATACCCACCTACGGTTACGAGAGCCTCATATTATCGTTCGGAAACGGTAAATTCAATTGGAAGTTTCTCGTTGCTGACGTCACAATGCCAATCCTCGGTGCGGATTTCCTCTCTCATTTCCACCTTCTGGTCGATGTCGCCCACCGACGATTGGTCAACGCAGACTCGTACTTGTCGACACCTCTTCAACCCGCCCCCTCTAACCTCGCTCTCCACATCAGCGCACCCACGGATGCCTACGCCCACCTCCTCACGTCGTACCCGGAAGTTTTCCGTCCAGAACTTCGCCAAACGCCCACGGTTCCTGCCAAGCACGGTATTTATCATCATATCAAGACGACAGGACCCTCAGTCTTCGCAAAATTCAGACGTCTGGCACCGGAACGATTGGCAGCCGCCAAACAGACGTTCGCCGAAATGGAGAAAATGGGCCTTTGCCAAAAGGCCTCCAGCCCATGGTCGTCACCCTTACACATCTTTCTGAAGAAAGACGGCTCCCTCCGTCCGTGCGGGGATTACAGGCGCCTGAACATGCAAACAGAACCGGATCACTACCCCCTCCCAAACATTGCCGATGTAACCTCCTACCTGCACAAAGCGAAGGTTTTCTCTACGCTCGATCTCCTGAAGGGGTATTATCAGGTGCCTATGAACCCAGAAGACATCCCCAAGACCGCCATCACCACTCCGTTTGGCACATACACCTTCAATTACTCCTGTTTTGGCCTTCGTAATGCTGGGGCAACGTTTCAACGTCTCATGGATGGCATCTTAGGGGACCTCCCTTTCTGTGTATGTTATGTGGACGACATACTTGTGTTCTCCTCCTCAAAAGAGGAACACCTCCGTCACCTGCGCATCGTGCTCGACCGCCTGCAACAAAACGGCCTTGTAGTCCGGTACGACAAGTGTACCTTTGGCGCCAACGAAGTGTCGTTCTTAGGGCACCGTATCACTCCTGAAGGAGTCCATCCCCTCCCTGAGAAGGTAGCAGCCGTTCAGAATTTCCCCCCGCCCTCGACCGTCAAAGCTCTGCAGGAATTCTTGGGCATGATCAACTATTATCACCGTTTTCTGCCAGCCATTGCCGCCACTCTTGCTCCCCTCTACGCCTCCCTCAAGGGCAAGCCAAAGGACCTGAAGTGGGGTCCCCTTCAAGAAGCAGCCTTCTGCAATACAAAGAAGGCCCTATCAACTGCTGCGGCTCTCACTTTTCCTATCCCACACGCCCCTCTCCTTCTCTCCACCGATACCAGCGACGTCGCTATTGGTGTAGTACTCGAGCAGGTGGTCAAAGGCTCGCCCCGCCCATTGGCTTTCTTCATCAGAAAACTGTCCAAGGCGGAATCGGGTTATTCTACCTTCGATCGAGAATTGCTGGCGGTGCACTTGGCTGTCCGTCACTTTCGCCATTTCTTAGAAGGTATGCCCTTCGTCATTCGTACAGACCACATGCCTCTGGTGCACGCCATCACTCGACAGTCTGACGCCTGGTCCGCCCGTCAACGCCGACATCTCTCCGCCGTGACTGAATACAATTGCACCCTCCAATACGTCCCTGGGAAAATGAATCCCGTTGCCGATGCCCTGTCAAGAAACACGTTGGCTGCCGTCCAACTGGGATTGGATTACAACGCCCTGGCTGAAGCCCAACGACAGGATCCAGAGTATCAAGCTTGTAGGACATCCTGCACGTCCCTCCGTTGGGAGGATTTTTCCCTCGAAGACTCCAACACCACCCTCCTCTGTGACGTCAGTACTGGTAGACCGCGACCTTGGATTCCTGCTCCCATGCGCCGACAGGTGTTTGATTTCATCCACGGCCTTTCACATCCCTCGTGCCGTTCTACTGCACAGCTGCTGAAGGCAAAGTTCATTTGGCACGGCATTTCTAAGGATGCTAAGGATTGGGTCCGTGCGTGTACTTCTTGCCAAACTTCCAAAGTACATCGACACACGGATTCAGGAGGGGGCACCTTTCCTCAACCTCAGCGTCGTTTCGCACACATTCACGTCGACGTTGTAGGCCCCCTACCCACATCACAAGGACATCGTTACCTATTTACCGTCATCGACCGCTCCACTCGTTGGCCTGAAGCCATTCCCATGGAAACTGCAACGTCCGCCTCATGTACATCTGCCTTACTCTCTGGATGGATTTCAAGATTCGGTATCCCTGAGCATATTACTTCTGACAGGGGAACAACTTTCACCTCGCAATTATGGACGTCATTAGCGAATCTCCTGGGCATCACCCTACATCAGACAACGGCCTACAACCCCGCTGCCAATGGAATGGTTGAACGTTTTCATCGCACCCTCAAAGCAGCTTTGATGTCCCGCTGCAAGGATTGCAACTGGTTTACTCAGCTTCCCTGGGTCCTCCTTGGACTAAGGACCACTCCTAAAGACGCCCTTGACGTCTCGGCAGCCAAAATGGTGTATGGCGACCCGTTGGTCGTCCCTGCCGAATTTTTTCCTTCTACGACCTCCTCCGACGATCTCCAGCGCATACGTCACGTCGTGGGAAAATTTACTCCTTGCCGCCAGACTTACAAGCCCCCAGCGAAGCATCACATATCAACGGACTTGCACTCTGCAATGCACGTCTTCCTGCGCAACGACACCAGCAAGCCACCACTAACGCCCCCTTATACGGGCCCTTTCCTTGTGATCCGACGCAGTCCAAAAGCATTCCTCCTAAATATTCGGGGCAAAGAAGACTGGGTCTCCATTGATCGTCTAAAACCTGCTTATCTTCTGCCAGATGACCCGCCTACAGTTCGCCTCTCTAGATCAGGGCGCCCTATTTAACATGTACAGTATGTCATTTTTAGGGGGGGAGCCATGTACCAACCGTGTGTCACACAATTGTACATAATTATTTTGTATATATTATGGTTGTATCTGCGCTCTTCCCTCGCACTAAAAAGAACCTGAATGATCATGTCTCCGTTTTGCTCAGTAACATTATCTGTCTCTCGAACAGGTCATGTCCTGTTGCCTTGAGGTTTTGTATATAAAGAAGAGTGTTCCTTAATAAATAACTCAGTCGCTTCCAATCTGCCTTTGAGTTCACAACTCCTCTCTCGGCCCGTCACAAGTTAGACAATGGCAGTTTTAAACATTATTTTTATGAAGATAAAGGCCACTTATTGACAAGCGTTATCACGAGAAGCTTATCAGGCGCATCATAAGCACATGAACAATCATCATTAGGGGTTTTGCTACTCCTTATGACAACATTCAGAGCAAGGCCTTCTTCTATCATAGTCAACTCTCTTCTGTATTTTGTGTGGCGAAGTTTAATGTGATATAACATCGCTCCAAAGTGAATTCAGTTCGAAAGGTATTGATTTTAAGAGATATAATGCGTCAACATCGTCGTCTGTTAAAACTGAGAGGATAATATGATCTGTGGAAGTTAACTGCACAGTGAAAATAGAAGTGTTTTAAGACCTGGTGCATGTTGCATTTTCGAATAGAACACTGATCGTAAGAGAAGGAGTAAAGGTGTGATTTTCTTCAATTGGATCAAGAATATGACCGAAATTGAATGTTCTAGTTATATCACAATATCCGACAATAGTTCGAGTTTCAAAGTGATTAAAATCAATTTTTTATTATCATAGAAACATTATCAGTGATATCACTCGTCCATGATATGGCGTTGTATTTCATCATGTTAGTGTCGATAACGAACTCTCTATTTTCCAAATTATTCCTATACTTTAAATAATGTCCTATTGAGTTAATTAATCATCTTTTTATGCAGCTATTAAAAGCAACTTAATTACTAATGTCCTTCACTCACATACATTAAAGTAATCCATTCTATGATATTCATTTACAATTATCATCAGCAAATCATGTTAATATACTAGAAATTACAGTAGACCCAGAGTTATTAAGCCTGATCATTTTCTACCATAGCTTGAGGTTGATGTTCAGACCAGTTGTTGCTGCATTGCATTTCATATTTATTATTATTATTATTATTATTATTATTATTATTATTATCATTATTATCATTATTATTATTATTATTATTATTAATAATAATAATAATACTGTTATTATTATTATTATTATCATTATTATTATTATTTTATTATTATTATTATTGTCAATGATATTGTTATTATTATTATTATTATTATTATTATTATTATTATTATTATTATTATTATTCAATGAAGGAAGAAACAAATGAACTTTGAAGACAAAAGCCATAAGTAGAACCAAACTTTATCACGAACTACTCTTGCATTCCATCCTTGAAATATTTCCTGATTTTTCTTATTGTAAAAGTAGCTACTCAAACATGAATAATTTTGTTCTAGGAGAAAAGTACTTAACTACTCAGAGGATACCAAGCCACCGATAATCACCATGGATCCTTACAGTACTACGGTAAGTTGTATTAATGCATTGCGCTTGGCATTTGACCTAAGATTTATTAGTGACCTCAGACAATGAAATATAACTACTATTCCCATCTACTTGAGAAGT
>NC_090763.1:54254991-54257491 GCF_036898095.1 Palaemon carinicauda
CACTATTAATATAGATCTTTATAGAAAAATTAGGTTCCTTGAACTTCAACTGCGTGCTTATTATTAGATCAAAAGGACGGTGAGGTTGCTTTCTGTAAAAGAAAAGAAGCTACCTGATGGATATAGTGACCAGGAACTAGCAAATAATTTTCTAGTATTCTTTAAAAACAAAATTGAAAACATAACCAGATCATTTGTAAATACACATCAGATTAATGATACACCAGGCACACAGACAAAATTAATACGATTTAACAACATAACACAAGATGACATCACCAGAATTATCAAGAGAGCAAAGAAAACAAACTGCGCGATCGATCCTATGCCAATATCTTAAGTAATTTGAGAGAGAGACTTTTCTAGTCTAGCCGAAATAATAATGAGAATAGCAAATGCAAGCATTGATGAATGTAAGTTTCCTAAATCTGAGAAAAGGGCTATAGTCACACCAGTTCTGAAAAAATGCACTGGACTACCAGGAATTAAGCTCATATAGACCTATTTCAAATCTATCCTTTGTCTCAAAAGTGATTGAATATGTAATTCTTGAACAACTAGTCAGCCACTTAGAAGTAATAGAAGCTTTGCCTGACAACCAATCTGCCTACAGAAAACTATACTCTACGGAGACAGCCATTTGCTCTGTTGTAAATGATATACTAGAAATGATGAATGAAAATAAATATTGTTCGATCTCAGTCTTTTGATACAGTTGTGCATGAACTGCTACTAAATGATCTACGGTCCATCGGCGTTGAAGATCAAGCCTTCGAATACCTAAAAGACTACTTGGTTGGTAGAAATTACTGTGTACAAATTGGAAACTCGTATTCATCATATGAACCCTTAAACAGAGGGGTACCCCAGGGGAGTGTACTTGGCCCAATCTTATTCTGCATCTATACTATTGGTCTATCGAAAATGCTACAAAGGCATGGCGTGAAGTTTAAACTATTTGCAGATGACACACAATTTTACTTCTCCTTAAATGATATACATGACACTACTGAAACTCTAAAGCGAATCCTTGATAGTGTTAGAGAATGGATGACATTTAAACAACTAAAATTAAATGAGAACAAGGATGAATTCATGGTGGTGGGCAAGAGAAACAGTGTGAGAAACTTAGGTGATATTCAAAGGAACCTAAATAATGACTCGTTGTCGATATCTAGTAAAGTACGAGATCTAGGTGTATTTCTTGACTGTAACCTGTCTCTAAATGCCTAAATAAATAATGTAATAAAAAGTGCTGGTTTTCATCTAAGAAATATTGCGTTTATAAAAAAGTACCTGGACGAAAATTCTGTTAAGAAACTTGTGATAAACTGTGTTATTACCAGGATTGGCTACTGCAACTCTATCTACTAGAATCTAACTTAAGAAATTAGAAAAACACAATAAACAGAGGAGCAAGACTGATAAAAGGTGTCCCACCTAGGGAAAGGATCACCTCTATACTAATTGATTTACACCCACAAAGTAATCAGAACCGGTCGTCCAAAATACTTAAGAGAATTGCTACATATTTCGCAGCCAACAAATCGTGTCGACATGAGAATAGTTACAGATGGCTTCAAACTGTTGGAACCTAGATATATGTCTACTGTAGGCTCCAGAGCCTTTAAATATGCGGCCCCGAGACTATATGATAAGCTCCCACGAAACATTCGAATGATTGAAGACATTAAGGCTTTCAAGAGGAAACTGAAGACTTTCTTATTTCATGTGTCTTTTGACAGTGAACAATATGTGACTTGAAAAGATAAATACTGTGAGCGAACAAGGTAAAATGACAGTGGAGGTCCTGTAGAGAGTGGGGTTCCCCTGCTGTATGGGACCGGAAAAGCAGCCATCAAAGTAAAGTAAGTAAGTACTTTATTAAAGTAGACACTTCGGTGCCTGCTTGCATGCTTGCTTTAGATTGCTCGGAGCTTCTCTCTGGACAGGGGCTCTTTGACGGTATGACTAGCCCCTAGTTGCTCACTTCGGTGCCGTGGGCGGAGCGAGTACTGACGTGACCGGGTAAACGATATTTCATTGGCTGAGACGCTCGCCGAGAGCGATTGAGTCTCAGTTAGGCTGTAGTTCCACTCGGTGGTGTACTCAATATACCACCAAGTGGGACTACAGACTGACTGAGACTCAACCGAGTCAATCGCTCTCGGCGAGCGTCTCAGCCAATGAAATATCGTTTACCCGGTTACGTCACAACTCGCTCCGCCCACAGCACCGAAGTGAGCAACTAGGGGCTAGACATACCGTCAAAGAGCCCCTGTCCAGAGAGAAGCTCCGAGCAATCTAAAGCAAGTAAGCAAGCAGGCACCTAAGCGTCTACTTCAATAAAGTATTGTTGCAATATATTATTACAGAAAGCAACCTCACCGTCCTTTTGAACTAATGATAAACACGCAGATGAAGTTTAAGGAACCTAATTTTTCTATAATGATCTATATTGATAGTGAATTGAAATTAAATATGAAAATCATAATATCAT
>NC_090763.1:54262491-54264991 GCF_036898095.1 Palaemon carinicauda
CAATAAGAAAAATCATGAAATATTTCAGGGATGGAATGCAAAAGTAGTTCGTGATAAAGTTTGGTTCTACTTATGGCTTTTGTCTTTAAAGTTCATTTGTTTTCTTCCTTCATCGAATAATAATAATAATAATAATAATAATAATAATAATAATAATAATAATAATAATAATAATAATAACAATAATAATAATAATATTATTATTGACAATAATAAAAATAATAATAATAATAATAATAATAATAATAATAATGATAATAATAATAACAACAATAATAATAATAAAAATAATTATAATAATAATAATAATAATAATAATAATAATAATAATAATAATAATAATAATAATAATAATTTTTGCAGCTTAAAGTTTTCCTTTCAGTTTTAATTCAATTATAATTAATAAAGTAATTTTTGATATATTAACATGATTTGCTGATGATAAATGTAATTGAATATCATAGAATGGATTACTTTAATGTATGTGAGTGAAGGGCATTAGTAATTAAGTTGCTATAAAAATTTCACAAAAAGAGGATTAATTAACTCAACAGTACATTATTTAAAGTATAGGAACAATTTGGAAAATAAAGAGTTCGTTGTAGACATTAACATGATGAAATACAACGCAATTATAAAGACGAGTGATATCAGTGATAATGTTTCCATGACAATGAAAAATTTATTTATTTCACTTCAAAACTCAAATTATTCTCGGGTGTTGTGATATAACTAGTACATTTAATTTCAATCGTATTCTATGTCCTATTGAAAAAAAAAAAAGGCACACCTTTACCCCTTTTCTTACGAGCAGTGATGCATTCGAAAAGGCATCAAGCACCAGGACTTAAAACACTTCTATTTTCACAGTGCAGTAAACTTCCACAGATCATATTATCCTCTCAGTTTTAACAGACGATGATGTTGAAACATATCTCTTAAATTCAATACCTTTCGAACTGAATTCACTTTGGAGCGATGTTATATCACTTTGAACTTCGTCAAGCAAACTACAGACGAGAGTTGACTATGATAGAGGAAGGCTTTGGTCTAAATGTCGTCATACGGAGCAACAAAACCCCTAATGAAGAATGGTCATGTGCTTGTGATGCATAAGATAAGCGTCAAGCGATAATGCTTAACATTATGCAGTCTTTATCTCCATAAAACGACCCACAAATACTTACGTCCTATTGCAATGCAAAATATGGGGGTTAACTAAGATTTGTACATGGATAAAGCTCAAAAACTATAAAACTTTTCAGGTAGAGCAGTTGTTATTTGGGTTAAAAAACACTACCAGTTAAAGTGAATAAGATTAAAAGACAAATGTGTGTATGATATTACTGTATTTATTTGAAAGAAAAGAATATCTCAACTGGCTATACACATTTCCTAGAGTTAGTAATAATAGGAATGCTTAGACAAGACACAATAAAAATCTATATGTAGAAAACTATCGAACTGATTTAGGTTAATGTTCAATGGCAATATGGGGCCCATTTTGCTAGAATATAATATCTCTTGAAATAAGAAAATGTCTAAATGTTAGTACTATAACATTCAAAAGGAAACCAAAGAAACATTTTCTAAATTTTATTTGAATGTATATGTCTTGATTTTTACAATTTATTCTTTGTAAATTTTCTCTAAATCATTTATATTCTTATGTATGAGAATAACCAAATTATAATGTAATGAAGAGTTTCGACCCCTTTTTAATCTCTCTCTCTCTCTCTCTCTCTCTCTCTCTCTCTCTCTCTCTCTCTCTCTCTCTCTCAACAGTATCTCTCCTATTTACGAAAAGAATCTCTCTCTCTCTCTCTCTCTCTCTCTCTCTCTCTCTCTCTCTCTCTCTCTCTCTCTCTCAACTGTATCTCTCCTATTTACGAAAAGAATCTCTCTCTCTCTCTCTCTCTCTCTCTCTCTCTCTCTCTCTCTCTCTCTCTCTGTGTCTCAACAGTATCTCTCCTAATTACGAAAAGAATCTCTCTCTCTCTCTCTCTCTCTCTCTCTCTCTCTCTCTCTCTCTCTCAGCAGTATATCTCCTATTTACGAAAAGAACCCCTCTCTCTCTCTCTCTCTCTCTCTCTCTCTCTCTCTCTCTCTCTCTCTCTCTCTCTCTCTCTCTCTCTCAAATAACAACCAAGGAAGTTTTATGAAGATAAAGACTGCCTAATGTTAAACATTATCGCTTGAAGCTTATCATGTGCATCACAAGCACATGACCAATCATCGTTAGGGGTTTTGTTGCTCTGTATGACGACATTTAGACCAAAGCTTTCCTCTATCATAGTCAACTCTCGTCTGTAGTTTGCTTGACGAAGTTTAAAGTGATACAACATCTCTCCAAAGTGAATTCAGTTCGAAAGGTATTGAATTTAAGAGATATGTTTCGACATCATCGTCTGTTAATAAAACTGAGAGGATAATATGATATGTGGAAGTTTACTGCACAGTGAAAATAGAAGTGTTTTAAGTCCTGGTGCTTGATGCCTTT
>NC_090763.1:54269991-54272491 GCF_036898095.1 Palaemon carinicauda
CAACCGTGTGTCACACAATTGTACATAATTATTTTGTATATATCATGGTTGTATCTGCGCTCTTCCCTCGCACTAAAAAGAACCTGAATGATCATGTCTCCGTTTTGCTCAGTAACATTATCTGTCTCTCGAACAGGTCATGTCCTGTTGCCTTGAGGTTTTGTATATAAAGAAGAGTGTTCCTTAATAAATAACTCAGTCGTTTCCAATCTGCCTTTGAGTTCACAACTCCTCTCTCGGCCCGTCACATTGGTGACCCCGGAAGTCGACTCACTCCCACTGCCTTCCACCCCCACCTCCCTCGCCCCTCCATCGTTGGTAATATGACGGAGGCGGACTCTACCCCAGCAGTTGGCACTCCGGCCGCTCCATTGAAACTTTCACCGTTCGCTAGCGGAGAAGCGTTCGCTTGGTTTCAACGCGCTGAAGTCCACTTTCGTATCAGGGGCGTGACTCGCTCAACCACCAAAGCGGATTATGTTCTCGCGGCGATACCCGAGGACACCTTCCCAGAAATATCCGACTGGCTTTGTGAACAAGGAGACACCCCAATAGCGTATGACGACCTCAAATCATACCTTCTGCAGCAGTACTCGCCGTCGCCAGCCGCCCGTATAGCAAAGCTTTTTCAGCTCTCGCAACAACCGTTGGGGGACCAAAGGGCTTCGCTCGCCCTCAGGGAAATGACCAGTATCGCTCGCCTTCAACCTGCCGCAGACGGCTCTCCTCGTGAGGTGAACCTACTCCGTGCCCTTTGGATACGCCGTTTACCTGAACCTGTGCGCGCTGCCATACCCGATGTCGATAGTTTACCCATAAAGGACCTGATGACCAAAGCCGACGCCCTTATGGACAGCCACTTCAAGACCTCCATCAACGCCTCCACCCCTGACGACGAGGATGCCTATTCAACGTCAACCGAAGCTGACATGAATGCCGTAGGACATACACGCCTACCCCGTGACGTGCCGAAGCGGCGACAAAGCCGCCCACCACCCACCAATCGCTCGCGCCCCAACGAACGACTTCTACAGCCACTTTCTACCTCCCGTTGGTCGTCCCTGCCGAATTTTTTCCTTCTACGACCTCCTCCGACGATCTCCAGCGCATACGTCATGTCGTGGAAAAATTTACTCCTTGCCGCCAGACTTACAAGCCCCCAGCGAAGCATCACATATCAACGGACTTGCACTCTGCAACGCACGTCTTCCTGCGCAACGACACCAGCAAGCCACCACTAACGCCCCCTTACACGGGCCCTTTCCTTGTGATCCAACGCAGTCCGAAAGCATTCCTCCTAAACATTCGGGGCAAAGAAGACTGGGTCTCCATTGATCGTCTAAAACCTGCTTATCTTCTGCCAGATGACCCGCCTACAGTTCGCCTCTCTAGATCAGGGCGCCCTATTTAACATGTACAGTATGTCATTTTTAGGGGGGGAGCCATGTACCAACCGTGTGTCACATAATTGTACATAATTATTTTGTATATATTATGGTTGTATCTGCGCTCTTCCCTCGCACTAAAAAGAACCTGAATGATCATGTCTCCGTTTTGCTCAGTAACATTATCTGTCTCTCGAACAGGTCATGTCCTGTTGCCTTGAGGTTTTGTATATAAAGAAGAGTGTTCCTTAATAAATAACTCAGTCGTTTCCAATCTGCCTTTGAGTTCACAACTCCTCTCTCGGCCCGTCACAAGTTAGACAATGGCAGTTTTAAACATTATTTTTATGAAGATAAAGGCCACTTATTGACAAGCGTTATCACGAGAAGCTTATCAGGCGCATCATAAGCACATGAACAATCATCATTAGGGGTTTTGCTACTCCTTATGACAACATTCAGAGCAAGGCCTTCTTCTATCATAGTCAACTCTCTTCTGTATTTTGTGTGGCGAAGTTTAATGTGATATAACATCGCTCCAAAGTGAATTCAGTTCGAAAGGTATTGATTTTAAGAGATATAATGCGTCAACATCGTCGTCTGTTAAAACTGAGAGGATAATATGATCTGTGGAAGTTAACTGCACAGTGAAAATAGAAGTGTTTTAAGACCTGGTGCATGTTGCATTTTCGAATAGAACACTGATCGTAAGAGAAGGAGTAAAGGTGTGATTTTCTTCAATTGGATCAAGAATATGACCGAAATTGAATGTTCTAGTTATATCACAATATCCGACAATAGTTCGAGTTTCGAAGTGATTAAAATCAATTTTTTATTATCATAGAAACATTATCAGTGATATCACTCGTCCATGATATGGCGTTGTATTTCATCATGTTAGTGTCGATAACGAACTCTCTATTTTCCAAATTATTCCTATACTTTAAATAATGTCCTATTGAGTTAATTAATCATCTTTTTATGCAGCTATTAAAAGCAACTTAATTACTAATGTCCTTCACTCACATACATTAAAGTAATCCATTCTATGATATTCATTTACAATTATCATCAGCAAATCATGTTAATATACTAGAAATTACAGTAGACCCAGA
>NC_090763.1:54277491-54279991 GCF_036898095.1 Palaemon carinicauda
AACTGAAGAATAAAGTTAAAACCACATAGATAAGGAAGTCGAATAAGAAATTTTCAAAATTTTGAAATAATTTTCTCGAATTTTATTATTAATTCTGGTATTCTTAAGATTTTCACCATATTATTTTCTTTTTTTTATAGATGGCATGAATTCTAATATCGTTCCATAGATTTGAATAATACCTGTGAACGTTTAATACAATGATATTATGATTTTCATATCTAATTCCAATTCACTATTAATATAGATCCTTATAGAAAAATTAGGTTCCTTGAACTTCAACTGCGTGCTTATTATTAGTTCAAAAGGACGGTGAGGTTGATTTCTGTAATAAGATATCGTCTCCTGAATGGTATAATGGGAAATGTAAAAGAAAAGAAGCTACCTGATGGATATAGTGACCAGGAACTAGCAAGTAATTTTCTAGTATTCTTTAAAAACAAAATTGAAAACATAACCAGATCATTTGTAAATACTCAACATCAGATTAATGATACACCAGGCACACAGACAAAATTAATACGATTTAACAACATAACACAAGATGACATCACCAGAATTATCAAGCGAGCAAAGAAAACAAACTGCGCGATCAATTCTATGCCAATATCTTTAGTAATTTGAGAGAGAGACTTTTCTAGTCTAGCCGAAATAATAATGAGAATAGCAAATGCAAGCATTGATGAATGTAAGTTTCCTAAATCTGAGAAAATGGCTATAGTCACACCAGTTCTGAAAAAATGCACTGGACTACCAGGAATTAAGCTCATATAGACCTATTTCAAATCTATCCTTTGTCTCAAAAGTGCTTGAATATGTAATTCTTGACCAACTAGTCAGCCACTTAGAAATAATAGAAGCTTTGCCTGACAACCAATCTGCCTACAGAAATCTATACTCTACGGAGACAGCCATTTGCTCTGTTGTAAATGATATGCTAGAAATGATGAATGAAAATAAATATTGTTCGATCTCAGTCTTGCTTTTGATACAGTTGTGCATGAACTGCTACTAAATGATCTACGGTCCATCGGCGTTGAAGATCAAGCTTTCGAATACCTAAAAGACTACTTGGTTGGTAGAAATTACTGTGTACAAATTGGAAACTCGTATTCATCACATGAACCCTTAAACAGAGGGGTACCCCAGGGGAGTGTACTTGGCCCAATCTTATTCAGCATCTATACTATTGGTCTATCGAAAATGCTACAAAGGCATGGCGTGAAGTTTAAACTATTTGCAGATGACACACAATTTTACTTCTCCTTAAATGATATACATGACACTACTGAAACTCTAAAGCGAATTATTGATAGTGTTAGAGAATGGATGACATTTAAACAACTAAAATTAAATGAAAACAAAGATGAATTCATGGTGGTGGGCAAGAGAAACAGTGTGAGAAACTTAGGTGATATTCAAAGGAACCTAAATAATGACTCGGTGCCGATATCTAGTAAAGTACGAGATCTAGGTGTATTTCTTGACTGTAACCTGTCTCTAAATGCCTAAATAAATAATGTAATAAAAAGTGCTGGTTTTCATCTAAGAAATATTGCGTTTATAAAAAAGTACCTGGACGAAAATTCTGTTAAGAAACTTGTGATAAACTGTGTTATTACCAGGATTGACTACTGCAACTCTATCTACTAGAATCTACCAAAAGTCCAACTTAAGAAATTAGAAAAACACAATAAACAGAGGAGCAAGACTGATAAAAGGTGTCCCACCTAGAGAAAGGATCACCTCTATACTAATTGATTTACACCCACAAAGTAATCAGAACCGGTCGTCCAAAATACTTAAGAGAATTGCTACATATTTCGCAGCCAACAAATCGTGTCGACATGAGAATAGTTACAGATGGCTTCAAACTGCTGGAACCTAGATATATGTCTACTGTAGGCTCCAGAGCCTTTAAATATGCGGCCCCGAGACTATATGATAAGCTCCCACGAAACATTCGAATGATTGAAGACATTAAGGCTTTCAAGAGGAAACTGAAGACTTCCTTATTTCATGTGTCTTTTGACAGTGACGATTTAACAGTAAATGAACAATATGTGACTTGAAAAGATAAATACTGTGAGCGAACAAGGTAAAATGACAGTGGAGGTCCTGTAGAGAGTGGGGTTCCCCTGCTGTATGGGACCGGAAAAGCAAGTAAGTAAGTACTTTATTAAAGTAGACACTTCGGTGCCTGCTTGCATGCTTGCTTTAGATTGCTCGGAGCTTCTCTCTGGACAGGGGCTCTTTGACGGTATGTCTAGCCCCTAGTTGCTCACTTCGGTGCCGTGGGCGGAGCGAGTACTGAAGTGACCGGGTAAACGATATTTCATTGGCTGAGACGCTCGCCGGGAGCGGTTGAGTCTCAGTCAGGCTGTAGTCCCACTCGGTGGTGTACTCAATATACCACCGAGTGGGACTACAGCCTGACTGAGACTCAACCGCTTTCGGCGAGCGTCTCAGCCAATGAAATATCGTTTACCCGGTCACGTCA
>NC_090763.1:54284991-54287491 GCF_036898095.1 Palaemon carinicauda
TCTTCTCGGGCGACCATGAGGTAGCTGGGACTATCACTAACCCCGTCTAACCTCCCCCCAAGGAGCAACCCTGGGGAATACCCCAGGTAGAAGGTCTCACACTATTCGCGCCTTAGCGGGGATGCAAACTCAGGGCCTCTGAAACAGAAGCCTACGACGCTACCAACCTAGTTATGCCACATATAAACTAGAATACGAGACATGTTCCACAGAAAATAATTTACTTCTCAAGTAGATGGGAATAGTAGAACTATTTGATTGTCTGAGGTCACTAATAAATCTTAGGTCAAATGCCATGTGTAATGCATTGTTACAACTTACCGTAGTACTGTAAGGATCCATGGTGATTATCGGTGGCTTTGTATCCTATGAGTAGTTAAGTATTTTTCTCCTAGAACAAAATTATTCATGTTTGAGTAGCTACTTGTACAATAAGAAAAATCAGGAAATATTTCAAGGATGGAATGCAAGAGTAGTTCGTGATAAAGTTTCGTTCTACATATGGCTTTTGTTTTCAAAGTTCATTTGTTTCTTCCTTCATTGAATAATAATAATAATAATAATAATAATAATAATAATAATAATAATAATAATAATAATAATAATAATAATAATAATAATAATAATGAATATGAAATGCAATGCAGCAACAACTGGTAAGAACATCAACCTCAATCTGTGGTAGAAAATGATCAGGCTCAATAACTCTGTGCCTACTGTATTAGGATGGAGAGGGTGTTACAAGCGCTCCGACCGGACACAACTCTAGTCGACAAAACAACAAAAAGATGTCGCATTATTATTATTATTATTATTATTATTATTATTATTATTATTATTATTATTATTATTATTATTATTATTATTATTATTATTATAATTATTATTATTATTATTATTACCTGCTAAGCTACAACCCTATTTGTTAAGAGCAGGATGCTATAAGCCCAGGGGCTCCAACAGGGAAAATACCCCAGTGAGGAAGGAAACTTAATGAAAAATAAAATATTTCAAGAAGAGTAACAATAAAATAAATATCTCCTATGAAAACTATAAAAACTTTAACAAAACAAGAGGAAGAGAAATAAGATAGAACAGTGTGCCCGAGTGTACCCTCAAGCAAGAGAACTCTAACCCAAGACAGTGGAAGACCAGTGGACTTGCAAACTAGTACACTCGAGCACACTATTCTGTTTTGTTTCTCTTCCTCTTGTTTTGTTAAATCTTTTTTTATAGTTTATTTATGAGATATTCATTTTAATGTTGTCACTCTTCTTAAGATATTTTATTTACCTTTTTTCCTCTCCTCGCTGGGATATTTTCCCTATTGGAGTCCCTGGGCTTGTAACATTTAGCTTTTGTAACATTTTGCTTTTGTAACATTTTGCTTATCCAACTAGGGTTGTAGCTTAGCTAGTAATAATAATAATAATAGTTGAGCTAAGAAAGGCTATGGTATATGCAGGTAGAGGTAGGGTCAATAATAATAAGAGCACTAGGGAACCATACCTAAGTCATTGGAAAGGTATAAGGACTTAGGTATAGCCCCATTGCTTATCCAACTAGGGTTGTAGCTTAGCTAGTAATAATAATAATAATAGTTGAGCTAAGAAGGCTATGGTATATGCAGGTAGATGTAGGCGCCAATAATAATAGGAGCACTAGGGAACCATACCTAAGTCATTGAAAAAGTATAAGGACTTAGGTATAGCCCCAGGACTTGTGCAAAAGCGCGTGCTACTTGAAGCAGCACATATACAGTAATGAGGAAAGTGATGGATTCCTAAGGAAGATGGATGCAACCTGGAACCTCATATTATAATCCGAATATAAGAAAGAAACGGTTTAGTGACGAACAAAGTTTAGAAAAAATTAAATAAAAACAAAACTAATTCCGATAAATTATAATGTATAAATGGGATACAAAACATCCCTTTGCAGCTAACAGTTTTTTTAGGTAAATTCAGTTATAATTGATAAAGTAATTTCTAGTATATTAACAGGATTTGCTGATGACAAATATAGATGAATATCATAGAATGGATTACTTTAATGTATTTGAGTGAAGGACATAAGTAATTAAGTTGCCATAATAGTTGCATAAAAAGATGATTAATTAACTCAACAGTACATTATTTAAAGCATAGGAATAATTTGGAAAATAAAGAGTTCGTTATCGACACTAACATGATGAAATACAACGCCATTTCAAGGACGAGTGATGTTACTGATAATGTTTCTATGATAATGAAAAAATTGATTTTAATCACTTCGAAACTCGAACTATTGTCGGGTATTGTGATATAACTAGTATATTCAATTTCGGTCATATTCTTGATCCAATTGAAGAAAAAGCACACCTTTACCCCTTCTCTTACGATCAGTGTTCTATTCGAAAAGGCAACAAGCACCAGGTCTTAAAACACTTCTATTTTCACTGTGCAGTAAACATCCACAGATCATATTATCCTCTCAGTTTTAACAGACGATGATGTCGAAA
>NC_090763.1:54292491-54297491 GCF_036898095.1 Palaemon carinicauda
TGTGATTGTCTCACGTTATCATTAGCATTTAAGCATTAATATTTACGTGCATATAGATGCACAATGACAAATCTGTTATTATTATTATTATTATTATTGTTATTATTATTATTATTAGCCAAGCTACTCCCCTAGGTAGAAAAGCAGGATCCTAGATCAACAGGGAAATCAACCTAGGGAGGAAAGGAAATAAAGAAATATCGAACAACATATGCTGTATATAAGAGAAGTAATGAGCAAAAAATATAAAATATTTTAAGATCAGTAATATCGTTAAATTAGATTTATCATATATGAACTATTAAAAAATGCTTTTGTCAACATGTTGGGAACTCTTTCTGTCTAGAATGATTTACGTGGGCTATATAGTAATGGCGAATTTATAGAAGAAAAATAGGTATAGATGGAAGTTTTCGTAGAGTATAATTCTATGTATATAAATGAATACATGGAAAGTAAATAGGGTCTATGGATCAATTGGAACTGCAACAGTAGCAGGGGGGTTTAAATTTTTTTTTTTTTTTTTTTTTTTTTTTTTAAGTCCGCTCATGAATGGCAGAGGCGAGGGACACTGACATTGCCCTATTAAGCAGGCCAAAGCCCTAGAGACTGACCATATATGCAAATGATCAGCGCCCAAGCCCCCTCTCCACCCAAGCTAGGACCAGGGAGGACCAGGTAATGGCTGCTGATGACTCAGCAGATAGACCTATAGGCTCCCCAAAAAGTCCCCTCCTTAGCTCACAAGGATGGTGAGGTTACTGCGACCAAAGGAACTAATGAGTTTGAGTGGGACTCGAACTCCAGTCTTGCGATCACTATAGTCCATTTCTTTTAGCGAGGCAGATTTGCACCAACTCACATCGGTGCCCTTTTAGCTCGGAAAAGTTTCCTGATCGCTGATTGGTTAGAATTATCTTGCCCAACCAATCAGCGATCAGGAAACTTTTCCGAGCTAAAAGGGCACCGCTGCGAGTCGGTGCAAATATGCCCCGCTAAAAGAAATTGACTATAGTCAAGGAAGTTACCAAATAAGCCACCACAATTAATGCCATAGCATTTAATGAGTAGAGAATTTATCGGTATTTCGGTATTTCTTGTCATTTCCTTTCTATTATTCAATGTAATAGTTCAAGGCCAATAGATAATAGATAATATTGAAGATTACATTAAACTATTTAGGTGACAAAGAAGAAAATTTGTAATTATCTCTTTTTATTAAAATCAAGTTTTAAAAAAATTCCATGTTTAGCAAAATATAATTTTCCTTTCATATTTTGTCTAGAGTTAAACTTTCCAGGTTTAATCAATACGATTATTTTATATGCTCTATCTATCAAAGAGCAAACCTTATTAAAGGCTTTCAGAGCTCAATAAAATGATTTATCAGAATAAATAAATATTCCTGAAAAGTCAAGTCTAAAAACCTTCTCATTATATATATATATATATATATATATATATATATATATATATGTGTGTGTGTATATATATATATATATATATATATATATATATATATATACCTACATAAATATACATATGTATATTTATATATATATAATTTATATATATAAATATACATATATATATATATATATATATATATATATATGTATATACTGTATATGTATGTATATATACACAAACACACACATATACACACATATACATATATGTATATATATATATATATATATATATATACAGTATATATAAATATATATATATATATATATATATATATATATATATATATGTATATATACACAAACACACATATACACACACATATATATAATGTATATATATATATATATATATATATATATATATATATATATGTATGTATATATATATCAGAAATAAATCAAATAATTTTTAATACGTTTATATTATACGTTAATATTATACGACTTCTTTTTATTTTACATCTAAATAAAATACAATTTTATCACGAATAAAAAGAAGGTGGTTTTTCTTGGGGCATCTTCTCATAAGGATGAGACGTGTGGACGCTGAAATTCATAGACCCGGAGGCCAGTTCCTCCTTCGTGCTGTTCCTAAGTTTGAAGGACATCACCACTCCGCCGACCAAGATCGTTGCTGAAAGAGAAAAGGATGACATAAGTTTTCTGGAAGACCCAGGCCCACATGGCTGAGGAGTATGAAGCGTGAAGTAGGAGATGATGGAAGGAGAAGTATTGAATTAAAAGCTCAAGATAGAGACGACTGGTGAAATCTAATCGAGGCCCTTTGCGTCAATAGGCGTAGGAGGAGATGATGATGATGATTACTTCCGCCAAATTGATTATGTTTGTATGTCTGTATGTTGGTTTGTCACCAGCCTAACTCAAAATGTTACGGGTGAATTTTGATGAAGACTTAGAAGTGATTATATTTAAGCGGTCATCCGGGTCTCAATCCGAATCCAAGATTTTTATTATTCAGTGGATTAATTCAGGGTTAACATATGAAAGAGGGAAAGCTAGGTCCGAAGACATGAGTAAAATGTTGCTAATCTTCACTGGCGGAGGTCTGAAATCTCTGATTAATCTTTCTACTTGTTTTCATTGTATTTACATTAATGGGATTATAAATGGGCTGAACAGCTGAAAGAATATTGGATGCTAAATAAAATTGAAATCAAGATAAGATTAGAAAAACCGTTGTCATCAAATAAAATGGAAATCAAGATAAGATTAAAAAATCCTTGTTATCAAATAAAATCTAAATCAAGATAAGATTAAAAAAAACCTTGTTATTAAATAAAATGGAAATCAAGATAAGATTAAAAAACCCTTGTTATTAAATAATAATGGAAATCAAGATAAAATGAAAAAAACCTTGTTATTAAATAAAGTGGAAATCAAGATAAGGTTAAAAAAATCCCTTGTTAATAAATAAAATGGAAATCAAGATAAGATTGAAAAACCCTTGTTATTAAATAAAGTGGAAATCAAGATAAGATTAAAAAACCTTTGTTATTAAATAATAATGGAAATCAAGGTAAGATTAAAAAACCCTTGTTATTTTGATCATTTGGTTTTTGTGTTATTACTCATACTTATGAAAAGATTAATACCACAGAATTACATGCCCGTATTCAAAAACCAAATAGGAGAGTATAACCAGTAGAAATATAAGAAACAGATAGGGAAATAGAAAAGGAAGAGCCCATGTAAAATATATTCTTAAGCAGTAATACTTTGTTTGTGATAAAATAAACTTATGAGTGTATTACTCATGATATGTATTATTATATCGTTTCGTTGAAGTTGATATGTATATAAACAAGCACATAACACCATATCTAAGTATATGTATATCTACACACACATGCATACACACACATATATATATACATATATATATATATATATATATATATATATATATATATATATATATATGTTTGTGTGTGTGTGTATATATATATGTATATATATATATCTGTATATATATATATATATATATATATATATATATATATGTATATATATATATATATATATATATATATATATATATATATACATATATATGTGTGTGTGTGTGTACATACTTAGGTCCACGGTCTAGGTATATATATCTCAACCGTGCTTAGGTCTATGTTCCTTGAGAGAGAGAGAGAGAGAGAGAGAGAGAGAGAGAGAGAGAGAGAGAGAGAGAGAGAGAGAGAGAGAGAGAGAGAAATTGCACGACACTAACCTCCAGTCAGCAGCAAAAACGATCCTGTTATAAAGAGGTTCGTCGTGTATCTGCTACAGCTGTAGTCGTGCCAATCGTAGTCATCGAAACACGTCGATGTGGTAAAGAGGAAGAACAGAGACAGGGAACCTAATAAACACAAGATTGATGTGACAAGCGTAGCATAGACCATTCTGGAAGTCACCCAGATTCCACACATCTGCGGGGAGAGAAAGATAACGGAGTGGATTAAAAAGAATGATAACGGAATAGATTAAAGAGAAAAATAACGAAAGAGGTTAAATGAAAAGGTAACGGAATAGATTAAAAAGAATGATAGAGAAATGTATTTAAAAGAATGATAACGGATTGGATTAAAAAGAATGATAACGGAATGGAATAAAGAGGAAAATATCGCAGGAGATTAAATGAAAAGATAACTGAATGGATTAAAAACAAATATTAAGAAATAGATTAAAGAGAAAAATAACGAAAGAGGTTAAATGAAAAGATAACGGAATGGATTAAAAAGAATGATAACGGATTGGATTAAAAAGAATGATAACGGAATGGAATAAAGAGGAAAATATCGCAGGAGATTAAATGAAAAGGTAACAGAATTGATTAAAAAGAATGATAACGGAATGGATTCAAGAGAAAAATAACGAAAGAGGTTAAATGAAAAGGCAACGGAATGGTTTAAAAAGAATGATAAAGAAATGAATTAAAAAGAATGATAACGGAATGGATTAAAGAGAAAAATAACGAAAGAGGTTAAATGAAAAGATAATGGAATGGATTAAAAAGAATGATAACGTATGTATTAAAGAGAAAAATAACGAGAGATTAAATGAAAAGATAATGGAATTGATTAAAGAGAAAAATAACGAAAGAGATTAAATGAAAAGATAACGGAATGGACTAAAGAGAAAAATAACGAGAGAGATTAAATGAAAAGATACTGGAATGGATTAAGAAGAAAGATAAGTAAATGGATCAAAACGAAAAATAACGAAATGGATTAAAAAAAAAAAATGCGGTAAGGATTGTTGATTCTGGAACCTTTGGTAAGTATTCGTTTTATATTTTGATGGAAGTATGTGTGTTTTAGTTTGAATAAGTTCATAAAGCATACGCAAAATATATGTAATTATATATATATATATATATATATATATATGTATATATATATATACATATATATATATATATATATATATATATGTATGTATATATATATATATATATATATATATATATATATATATATATATATATATATATATATATACACAAACATATTCATGTAA
>NC_090763.1:54302491-54307491 GCF_036898095.1 Palaemon carinicauda
TAAATTGATGTTCTTATAATCAGCGTAATCAACATTGACAAATCGAATAATGAAAAAGAAAATTGTCACAGTTCTGTGTCTTCCCCAACGCCTTACTGTGTAACGTCATCCACCTGCGAATTTGTGTTTGTTAATAAGGGCGTTTCAGAGTGTAAATCAGTTATAAAATAAACCTTATCATCACTTCCCTAGAAAATGTATGCATGTCAGTAAAGCTGTTTCTTGGTTCTTATAGGTTAAAACGATTCATTTATTAAAGGTAGGAGGAGATGATGATGATAATGATGATGATGATATATATATATATATATATATATATATATATATATATATATATATATATATATATATATATATATATAATATAAATGATAGGCCAATCGTGAATATAGAAAAGCTGATTCTGAAGGTTCGTCGAGAGAGAGAGAGAGAGAGAGAGAGAGAGAGAGAGAGAGAGAGAGAGAGAGAGAGCAGGAGAAAAGATGTCACCTGCAAGACAGGGATGCAGATGTAGTATCTTGACCTTTGCAAATGAATTAGAAGAGACGCATTATGCCTATAACAACAAGCACCAATGTTGTCCTTTATGTAGGTGAAGTGTGGATGTTGCATTAAGCTATTAGATATTTGATAATTATTTTTCAGCATTTGTTTTTATTAATACGTATATTGATCGTGATGCTTTAAGGGATTTGATGATAGGCATAGAGTTGAAGATGATATTTTGCAGAGAGGGAAATGTAAGCATATATGATTATAATGTCTCCGGGATTAATGCGAATATAAATGAAGTTTTGCTCATTACTAAAGTTTATTTCAAAGGAAGGGTTTCTTCTGTAACGAAATCAAAGTCACTTTAAACCATTACCAATAAATCACAAGCTAGAGTTACCTTTTTTACACTTTTGATTCGATTGCAAGGTTAAAAAGATATAGGTTGTTGGATGTCAAGAAAGGTTAATCGAATTTTTTTAGAAAGTATTTAAAACGTTTAATAAAGATATGATACATGCAAAGTTTATAATTGTTATGATGTTATTTTGATAAATACAATTATGATATTGTGAATTGGTTGTGTCCAAAAATCAAAGATAGAACGATCAAGTTTCAGGAAAAGATAAAAAGTGCAACTATATGTCCCGAATTGCTGTTCAATTAATATATATATATATATATATATATATATATATATATATATATATATATATATATATATATATATATATATATATGTGTGTGTATATACATATATATATATATATATATATATATATACATATATATACATATATATACATACATATATATGTATATACATATATATATTTATAATACATACATATATATGTATATACATATATATATTTATAATACATACATACATACATATATATATATATATATATATATATATATATATATATATATATATATAAATATATATGGATAATTACATACATCTGCGTGTGTATATGTTCGCATGCATAGACCTAAAAGTATAAGTTACAGTAAACTTAAGAAACATTCTGAAAACCATTTGTATATAGAGCATCTAACACAAGAAACAACGAAAAGTTCATATTTTTTTCACGGCGAATTTCCAAATGTCTAATTAACAACCACATTTAGCTAGTTAAGATCTCACATGTTTATCAGCATTCATCCAAGTCACGAAGATAAGAGAAGTGGGCTTACTCATTCGTAACGTTGCCATGTCACAAATCTTGTTCTTATCATATCGCCTTTGGCAACTAGATTGAGACACACATACGCACACATACGCACACACACACGCAACGCTACCGTCACAGAGTTATTGGGTCCTTTGACCGGCCAGACAACACTGTATTAGATCCCTCTCTGGTCACGGCTCATTTTTCATTTGCCTACACATACCGAATGGTCTGGCCTTATCAGAGAGTTATTGGGTCCTTTGACTGGCCAGACTGTACTGTATTGAATCCCTCTCTGGTCACGGCTCATTTTTCATTTGCCTACACATACCGAATGGTCTGGCCTTATAAGAGAGTTATTGGGTCCTTTGACTGGCCAGACAGTACTGTGTTGGATCCTTCTCTGGTCACGGCTCATTTTTCATTTGCCTACACATACCGAATGGTCTGGCCTTATCAGAGAGTTATTGGGTCCTTTGACTGGCCAGACTGTACTGTATTGAATCCCTCTCTGGTCACGGCTCATTTTTCATTTGCCTACACATACCGAATGGTCTGGCCTTTTCTTAACACTTTCTCCTCTTTCCTAGTACACATGACACTACCAAGATAACTGGAAAATTCTTCTTCATTCAAGGGGTTCGCAACTGCACTGAAAGTGTTCAGTGACTTCTTCCCTCTTGATAAGGGTAGAAGAGACTCTTTAGTTATGGTAAGCAGCTCTTCTAGGAGAAGAAAACTAACATCAAACCATTGTTCCTTAGTTTTAGGTAGGGCAATAGCCTCTGTACCATGGTCTTCCACTATCTTGGGTTAGAGTTCTCTTGCTTGAAAGTACACTCAGGCACGCTATTCTGTCTGTTTCCTTATTTCCTTTCCTCACTGGGCTATTTTCCTTGTCGGAACCCTATAATCCTGTTTTTCCAGATATATATATATATATATATATATATATATATATATATACAGTATATATATATATTATACATATATATATAATATATATATATATATATATATATATATATATATATATATATATATATAGAGAGAGAGAGAGAGAGAGAGAGAGAGAGAGAGAGAGAGAGAGAGAGAGAGAGAGAGAGAGAGAGAATCTTTACACTTCAGTGATTCGGGTTGTTTCCTTCAACGTAAAATAACATTCACTTATATGACATAAGCAATTTCTGTGAATTAGTGAAATCAGGATGGCCAGAGCTGTAGATTTCAACGCCTTTACTTTATCATATTTCTCATGTGGCAATACTTTACAAATATGTAGACAAACACTTGTCAAATCATCGTAGGTGTTTATATGTTTATAATTTTCATAACTATTTGTTGTTATGTAAGAGCTGTGTGGCATACTATATTTTGTTCATTTGCTCAGAGATAACCTACCCCCATTTTTTGAGTGATTAGGAATTTTACCTTACTTTACTTCCTTACTTTAAGGGCTGCTTTTCTGGTCCCATACAGCAGAGGAACCCTACTCTCTACAGGACCTCCACTGTCATTTCATCATGTTCGTTCTAAAACATTCAACATTTCGCATCGCATATTGCTCGTTTATTGTCAGATATACATTATCGAAGCACATATAGATCAAGAAAATCTTCAGTTTCCTCTTGAAAGACTTAATATCTTTAGTCTTTCGGATGTGTAGTGGGAGCTTATGCTATGGAGGAGTTTGGGCAAAAAAAGGGAAATGATATTGACCTTCATTTGAGTAAATATTTGTCAATACACACACGCATGCTTAGGGTATACATGTACAAATATGTGTATATATTGATATATGTATAAATATACAGAGTACTCTAAAGCTTAATTAAAGGCAATCCCCAATTGTGTAATTTTCCTTCCTGAGTGGTAAAACAGGTTATAAAATTAATGGTTTTTAGGTCACTCCAACAAACGAAGCGTTATCTAATTTGATTATTATTTCATCATTATCATCTATAACCTTGGCATTCCTCGAAGCAGTTCTATTAACCACAAAGTTAACCTATAGTAATCTCAAAGTTAACCTATGGTGATTTCAATAAGCCTACGTAGGGTAAAATTAAAATGTTATGTTAGTCTAGAAATTTTAACCTATGACTTTCTCTGAGATGTGACTGTTAATTTGAAACAAAATTAACATATAGGTAATCTTGAAATGCTAACCTATTGGAATCTCATAGTTAACCTATGCTTATCTCTAAAATTGAAGCAATTGTAAGCTCTAAAATTCAACCAGTGCTAATCTCATAAAGTTAACTAATGATAATCTCAAAAGGGCAACCTATGGTGATTTGAAAAATCAACCTATACTAATCTCAAACTTAACCAATGGTAATATCTATAACTCAACCTATGGTGATCTCAAGAAGTCAACTATAGTAGTCTTAAAGTCACACTATAGTAATCTCCAAGATTCAACCAATCGTAATTTCTAACACTCAACCTAAAGTAATCACAAAGTTAAACTAAGGTAATCTCTACAAGTTAACCATTCGTAATTACTAACACTCAACCTAAAGTAATCACAAAGTTAAACTAAGGTAATCTCTACAAGTTAACCATTCGTAATTACTAACACTCAACCTAAAGTAATCACAAAGTTAAACTAAGGTAATCTCTACAAGTTAACCATTCGTAATTACTAACACTCAACCTAAAGTAATCACAAAGTTAAACTAAGGTAATCTCTATAATTTAACCAATTGTAATTTCTAACACTCAACCTAAAGTAATCACAAAGTTAAACTATGGTAATCTCTACAACTTAACCAATCGTAATTTCTAACACTCAACCTAAAGTAATCACAAAGTTAAACTAAGGTAATCTCTACAAGTTAACCATTCGTAATTACTAACACTCAACCTAAAGTAATCACAAAGTTAAACTAAGGTAATCTCTATAATTTAACCAATTGTAATTACTAACACTCAACCTAAAGTAATCACAAAGTTAAACTAAGGTAATCTCTATAATTTAACCAATTGTAATTTCTAACACTCAACCTAAAGTAATCACAAAGTTAAACTATGGTAATCTCTACAACTCAACCAATCGTAATTTCTAACACTCAACCTAAAGTAATCACAAAGCTAAACTAAGGTAATCTCTACAACTTAACCATTCGTAATTACTAACACTCAACCTAAAGTAATCACAAAGTTAAACTAAGGTAATCTCTATAATTTAACCAATTGTAATTTCTAACACTCAACCTAAAGTAACCTTAAAGTTGAAATAAGATAATCTCTACAACTTAACCAATCGTAATTTCTAACACTCAACCCTAAAGTAACCACAAAGTTAAACTAAGGTAATCTCTA
>NC_090763.1:54312491-54317491 GCF_036898095.1 Palaemon carinicauda
CTACTTATTTCCTTCATCATCTTGTCGTTGTTGTTGTTGTTGTTCTTCTTCTTGCGGAACTCATAACCCATATTTTACAACAATCATTTTACCTACTTCATCATCTTGTTCTTGTTATTGTGCTGTTCTTATTCGTCTTCTTGAAGAACTCATAAGCTATATATTACAGCAACTTATTTCCTTCCTCTTGATCTTGTTCTTGTTCTTGCTCTTCCTCTTCTTGTTGTTCTTGGTATTCTTCTTCTTGCAGAACTCTTAAGTCATATATTACAAAAACTGATTCCCTTCTTCTTCTTCTTCTTCTTCTTCTTCTTCTTCTTCTCGCAGAACTCATAAGTCATATATTACAGCAATCTATATACTTACTTCATCATCTTGTTCTTGTTATTGTTCTTTTTCTTATTCGTCTTCTCGCAGAACTCATAAGCTATGTATTACAGCAACTTATTTCCTTCTTCTTGATCTTGTTCTTGTTCTTGTTCTTCCTCTTCTTGTTGTTCTTGTTATTCTTATTCTTGCAGAACTCATAAGCTATATATTACGAAAACTTATTTCCTTCTTCTTCTTCTTCTTCTTGCAGAACTCCTAAGCCATATATTACAGCAATCTATTTACTTACTTCATCATCTTGTTCTTGTTATTGTTCTTTTTCTTATTCGTCTTCTTGAAGAACTCATAATCCATATATTACAAAAACTTATTTCCTCCTCCTCCTCCTCCTCTTCCTTCTTCTTCTTCTTCTTCTTCTTCTTCTTCTTCTTCTTCTTCTTCTCCAGTGAAAGGCGCTGCATCTCGCCATTAATCATCTTCTCTTACAGATGACAAATGAACTTCGGAGATGTCTGACTCTATTACCATATACCTTCTATCGAGTCTCTCCCGTAGAATCATAGAGTGGGTGGTCAAGGCGACCCGTGACCTTCCTAGTGGATATTAAGGCAGGGGGGCTGAAGTGACCCCTGACCTATTAATGTAAAGCCGCGGGGTGGCTAAGGACTACCGGAAATGGAGGCAGCTGAGTCTTATGATTGATGACCTTACCAAAAAAAAAAAAAAAAAAAAAAAAAAAAAAAAAAATGGCTAATGACAAACATGAGACTTGGGACTCTTGGGTGTAAAATGAAGGAAATAAAGTAAGGTATACTGATTCATGTAAATAGTAGATTTATGAATAGATAAAATAGGGAAATGAAATAAGGGAAATTACATCAAGTGAATAGTAGATACATAAATAGATGGAATAAGGAAATTAAATAGGGAATTGAAATAAAGGAAAAGAAATCACGTAAATAGTAGATATATAAATAGATGAAATATGAAAATGAAATAAAGGAAATAAAAGGAGAGAAAGGGAATCATGTAAATAGTTGATATATGAATAAAAGAAATAGGGAAATGGAATAAGGGAAATGAAAAAAAGGAAAAGGAATCACGTAAATTGTAGATATATGAATAGACGAAACAGGGAAATGAAATAAGGAAATAAAATAGGGAAATAAAATAGGGAAATAAAATAGGGAAATGGAATTAGGAAAATGAGGTAAGGGAAAATAAATCACGTAAATAGTAGACGTTTAATTAGATGGAATAGGGATATGAAATAGGGATATGAAATAACGAAAAGAAATCAGGAACACGAAATAAGGGAACACAAATCACGTAAATAGTAGACATTTAATTAGATGAAATAGGGAAATAAAATAAAAATAACGAAATGAAATCAGGAACACGAAATAAGGGAAAACAAATTACGTAAATACCAGATGTATAAATAGACGAAATAGGAATTGAAATAGAGAATTAAAATAAAGTAAATGAAATAATAGAAATGAACCACGTGAATAGTAGATAGACAAATAGACACCAGAAAGATAAGCGTTAAAAAGCATGACTCGCCGTTATCATATCGTCAGATAAGGCTGTCAGATATCTGAATAGATAGATATATATGTGGGGGTACTGGATAGATAGCCGTACAGACAGGAAGTGAGAGATAAAGAGATAAGTAGATAGAGTTTTCTCCCTATCTTTTCGAAGTACTGCTGTTGTAAGTAGTGTTTCCCAATTTTGACTCATAGAAAGCAGTAATAAACGTATCCAAATATTGAGATGATCGCTAAGTTATGAGTAAATGCACATACATTTTTCTATGCACATATACACATAATTTCATAAACACACATACCTACACACACACACACACACATGTATATATATATATATATATATATATATATATATATATATATGTATATATATATATATATATATATATATATATATATATATAAATATATATATGTATATATATAAATATAAATATATATATATATATATATATATATATATATATATTTACACACATATATATATATATATATATGTATAAATATATAAATATAAATAAATATATATATATATATATATATATATATTTACATATATATATATATATATATATATATATATGTATATATGTATATATATTACGTATATATATATATATATATATATATATATATATACATACATATATATATATATATATATATATATATATATATATGTATATACATATATATATATATATATATATATATATGCATATATATATATATATATATATATATATATATATATATATATATATATATTATAATAAATTTTGCACATTTAGATGTGTTTTTCATATTCAAATAAGCCATATAATATAATACCTTTATATCTGGAATATCTCTATACTTCGGAATCAACTAAAAAATAATAGCTTCTGGTCGACCGGGGAATCGAACCCTGGTCCGAGAAACTGGCACGTGGCTATGTGGTATGTCACTGTCGTACATGTTTCTCCGACCAGTGTTCGTTTCCCCGGCCGACCAGAAGCTATTATCTTTAAGTTGATTCCCCCTTGGGTCTCTGATCTGGAGGTATAGAGAGAATTCAGATATTAAGGTAGTATGATATATGGCTTATTTGAATATATATATATATATATATATATATATATATATATATATATATATATATATATATCTATATATATACACATATATATATATATATATATATATATATATATATATATTATATATACATACATCTGAGTGTGTTAGTATGTAAGTATATGTGTTTAGTCACTTTTACTCAGACGACTTTTTTTTTTATACACTGAAATATGAAGCAACGCATATCTCCAAGTATAAAATTCACTTCACTTTGGGAATAGCTTATTCAAAATGAGAATTAAATGAGATGAGCGCATCAAACCGGTTCAAGATTCGAACGTATGCCAATGGGGTTACATATAATGACTTCCATATTCATATAGAGAGATATAATGATATAAGTAATTTCGACTTTGTAGTATATAGGCCTATTACTGTCCAATTTTGGTATTATGCTTTTAAGTCAAATCAACCAAAAGAACTATCACGATAGGCAAGTTTGTTACGTGTAGTTATCTATGATTGTTTTACATTAATATAAACGGACTTTTTAGATATTAATCGAAATATTAATCGAAATATGTTTTGCTATATTTCAGGAATATATCTCTCCAAATAGGCTCATATGAGATAAAGAATAGGATCTAAACTTACAGTATAGGAATTAGATACAGAGATGGCATTGACTTTCCCTTTGTGAGGTAAATCATCATACTCAATACTACTCACACATACACACTCACACACAAACACACACACATACACACGCACACATATATATATATATATATATATATATATATATATATATATATACATATATACTGTATCTATACATACAGTATATATGTTTATAAATACACATATATATGCATTTATATACTGTATATATACATACCTATAAATACACACACACATATACTGTATATATATGTATATATATTTATTTACATATAATGCTTATGTGTATACATATGCGGATGTATCTTTATATATATATATATATATATATATATATGTACATATATATATGTATATACTGTGTATATATATATATATATATATGTGTGTGTATATACTGTATATATATATATATATATATATATATATATATATATATATATATATATATATATTCTAATTACTCATTACTTCTCATATAGTTTATTTATTTCGTTATTTCCTTTCCTCGCTGGGCTATATTTCCTCGTTGAAGCACATGCGCTTATAGCATCCTGCTTTTCTACATAGGGTTGTAGCTTAGCTAGTAATAATAATAATTGTATGTCTATATTTATAAAGTATGAGTATGTGTTTAAAATCTATAAAAGCAGTCTAATGCCCGTTTAGTTTGGTAAGGGAAGATGTTCATTTTAGACCACATTTTTAATTTTCAATTCTATTAAATGCCAATAGATATATATATATATATGTATACAGTATTTATTTATATATATATATATATATATATATATATATGTATGTATATATATATATGTGTGTGTAAATATATATATATATATATATATATATATATATATATATATATATGTATATATATACTGTACATATACATATACATATATATATATATATATATATATATATATATATATATATATGTATGTATATATATGTATATATATACATATATATATATATATATATATATATATATATATATATATACATATATATATATACAGAGAGAGAGAGAGAGAGAGAGAGAGAGAGAGAGAGAGAGAGAGAGAGAGAGAGAGAGAGAGAGAGAGAGAGAGAGAGAGAAGGGGGGTGTTTACGAAAAGTTATACATCTTTTATCGATTCGACTCCGTATCTAACACGAGTCCTGATCGAATTTCATGACAGTGAAAAGGACTCTCAGTGGCAGTTCTCAAATGTCTGTTGGCTGTTTCTCAAATTTCTTTTTGTGTACGTTTTCAAGGGTAAGATTCGAATGCCACAACAGACCACATTCACCGCAGCACCTGTTTTTCAATACTGGAGATTTGTACCGCATTGTCGGTGTTTGGTGTCAGCTGATACCCAGAGTAGC
>NC_090763.1:54327491-54342491 GCF_036898095.1 Palaemon carinicauda
CTAATTTTACAATATTTTAAAGGTTTAAAGGCCTCTCATGAATAGCAGAGGGAAGGTACAGTGACATTGCCCTATCGAGCAGGACAATGCCTTAGAGACTGACCATATATAGCCTACATATGATCAGCGCCCAAGCACCCTCTCCACCCAAGCTAGGACCAAGGAGGATCAGCCAATGGCTGCTGATGACTCAATAGATAGACCTATAGGCTCCCCCAAGCACCCCCATCCTTACCTCATAAAGATGGTGAGGTTGCAGCGACCAAAGAAACTGACGTGTTTGAGCGGGACTCGAACCCCAGAGAGACGTTACCACATCGGCCACCACAACCCTTAAAGTTCGTTATTGTCACCCACCTATCTACAAACATATAAAGCCCCCCCCCCTTATTATTGGACGGGCTTAGCATCAAATGAAGAAATGTTCTTATTAGCTTTATTACTGTCGTATTTTCATTTCGTTCTCAACTAGTGTTTATGGTATTTTTTCAAGTACAAAGTAAGAGTACTGATACAGTAATTATAGTATTCGGAATATGCTTTATTTTGAATAGTTAAAAAATTGAAGTAACGTATTTTATTTTGGAATTTCAACAATAAATCTTTCATTTTCTTAATTTCATTTAAATTTAGCTATTGAAGTGAAACTCAAAAGTAGAAGCTTATATAAATCATTGAATTTCACCTGCTGTAATTCTTATCAGTGCTTTTTAATCTGGTTAAGATAACGAGAGCTACAGAAACTGCCGCTTTTCGTTGCGGGTTTGATATCATGACATTGCAGGAAAGGATTTCCTTAAGTGAAAAAGTAAACGGCGATTGCAAGAAATTCTGCGGGCTCATTTAACCTAGCTACTCATGGTCTGCTTGCAAGTCATGGCATTAAACATAATCTCGTTTTATCTCTTTTTATCTGTGCGTCTTCCACTTCTCTTCTTCAACATGGTAACCCTCTCTGACCATCTCTCCACACTCTCTGACCCTCTCTCCTCCCTCTCTGACCCTCTCTCCTCCCTCTCTGACACTCTTCTAACTCTCTGACCTTGTCTCCCCACTCTCTGACCCTCTCTCCTCCTCTCTGACCTTCTCTCCTCCTTCTCTGACCCTCTCTCCTCTCTGTCTGACACTCTCTCCTCCCTCTCTGACCATCTTTCCTTCTCTGACCCTCTCTCCCCCCTCTCTGACCATCTCTCCCAACTCTCTGACCCTCTCTCCTCTGACCCTCTCTCCCCCTCTCTGACACTCTCTCTTCCCTCTCTGACCCTCTCTCCTAGACCCCTCTCCTCCCTATCTGACCATCCCTCCTCGCTCTGTGATCCTCTCTACCCCCTCTCTGACCATCTCTCCTCCCTCTGTGACTCTCTCTCCCCCCTCTCTAACCATCTCTCCTCCCTCTCTGACCATCTCTCCCCCCTCTCTGACCCTCTCTCCTCCCTCTCTGACCATCTCTCCTCCTTCTCTGACATTCTTTCTTGACTGATTGTCACTTTTATTATTTTCTTGTTTTATCAAGGCTTTAGATTTTGATAAGTCAAAACGATTTGTTATTACTGAGACAGCTGTTGGATTTATTTTTTCTTTGTTTTTGCATTGATATGATGTAAATCACATTTCTCGTACTCAAAAGAGTAAAGGAAAAATGTAGTCTAAATGGATAGGCAACTTGCGTGCACTCTTCGAATGTACTCATTTCCAGCCTTTATGACTTTACATTGAAGACAAATAGGCCTACTCTGTTTAGCTACCATTCGTTTACCATTATGAATTTGTCAAAATAATAAAGTATTACAATATATTTTTCATGGGACGTAATAGAATACAGACAGTCAAAATTAATTGTCACAATAATATTTTACAAAGTATGTACTTTTCCACGAGACGAAATAGAAAAGAATATAAGAAAAATTTTATTAATATTCATAACTCTTAAACAATCAACTTGAAAATGAAATTCGAAATCTCGACGCCTGTTAAAGCTACTGATTATCTCTCGAATAATGTTTTGACCTCAAACTTGGACCTGACCCAGAGATCAGCACCACTGGCTCTTCAACTCCTTATAACTGCTGTTCTCGAAATAAGTCGTTATCCCGAGAACCTAACGGTTAATTTGCACGATATTCATACATACAGAAGGGAGAAGCTGACACAATTAGAAAACAACGTTCAAGAACGACTCAATATTTCGCTTCCTCAGGATTGCGTAAAACAGAGGTCGAAGCGAAGTTACTGAAGGCGTTGTCAAAGTTTTTCGCATTTGGTTCGTTATTCGCGGTTTCTTCAGAATTCAATTACTGCTTATGCATAGATTTTAATGGACGCTTATTAAACCACGGGAATCTTGATTGCCATATGTTTGATAAGTTTAAATGATTTATCCTAGAGGGAAATTTCGATTTATTAAACCTCATTGATTTATACATCATCTTATCATCATCATCATCATCATCTCCTCCTACGCCTATTGACGCGAAGGGCCTCGGTTAGATTTCGCCAATCGTCTCTATCTTGAGCTTTTAAATCAATTCTTCTCCATTCAACATCTCCTGCTTCACGTTTCATAGTTATCAGCCATGTAGGCCTTGGTCTTCCAACTCTTCTAGTGCCTTGTGGAGCCCAGTTGAAAGTCTGGTGAGCTAATCTCTCTTGGGGAGTACGAAGAGCATACCCAAATCATCTCCATCTACCTCTCACCATAATCTCATCCACATTTGGCACTAGAGTAATCTCTATTATAGTTTCATTTGTAATCGTGTCCTGCCATTCAACTCCCAATATTCATCTGAAGGCTTTCTTTTCAAATCTACATAATCTGTTGGATATTGTTTCATTGTCATACCACGACTCATGTCCATACAAAAAAAAATTCACTTTTTTGAGAATATCAACTAGTTTTGAAGTGTAAATCAATTTGATAAATTACTAATACTTTTAGAATCTGTTTGAGAGTAATATTCATGCCACTATGATATCTCTATGAAAAAACGTGAAGACATTGAGTGAAGGAGAGAATAATACTTTGAACATCAAAGTCCAACAGGATGGGAAACCTGGTGTATTTTTGTTGCCCAGACCAGAGGAAAGTAAGAACAAATGAAAGGAAGTAAAAAATGGACACGTTATGTATTTGGATTACACGTTATAAAAGTTTATGAGATGTGAATACAGTAGGTAGAGGAAGATTCTAAAGCTGACCAGTGAAATTCAATTGGATTAATTAAATTCATAAAGATTACAAGATAAGAGGGGATGGCGCCGTGTTTGTGGGAGAATTTGATGCGATGCTGATGAGCCCACTATTGTAGGAGTGTGGATAGAAGCTCATCTGCAATTTACAAGGTAAAGTAGAAACGCAAGAGTAATGGTTATACTGTTTCTAGATAAGGTAAAAAATCTGAAAAAATTTGCAGAATAAAAAATGTGTCATTTGGCACATTTCATCATTGATCTCACCTTCGCAGGCGACAAGCAAAACTTTCTTCGGTATTAAAGCATTCCTGGTGTTGCCCCTTTGACATTTATTTCCCCGGCAGCAGTTTGTTTTCCCGACAGGGAGAGCGAGGTTCGTTTGCGCAATTACCGGGAAGGGGATCGTGATCCTCTTAGCCTACCTTTATCACGTCCCGATCTTCTTCTTGCGAGCAACTTTCCCACGATTCGAAGGCATTAATGGGGAGTTATGGCTTTACTTTTGCGCAATGGAAAAGAAGCCAGTTTACGTAAATGACAGGTATCCTCCATTTTATTAAACTTTACTTGTTTTACTGGTTTTGGGTTTAATTCCAACCCTCCACTGAAGTCGAGTGAACTACTTCTCGGGCGGGTCCATATTAATCATCTAACGAAACATTTTCATTATAACTTATACAATTCTTTGATTGTAGCATCTTCCAAATCATATGATCTTGTGAAAAGTAATGTCTTTAGTTTCTTCTTAAATTCAATTGCTCCCTTTAGGTCCTTCATTTCAACTGCAGGCGATTGTTGGCCTTACTTGAATGCCCACGGTAAACGCCCACGTATTTAACCTAAAATCCCTCCCCTGGAAAAAAAAAAAAAAAAAAAAAAAAAAAAAAATTGCTGCTAAGATTCCCTAAGCATATCCAACATACAAGCAAATGTACAATATTGACCTAAAATTCTTATGAACCAGGCATTTCACGAAATCCCGGGGCTATAAAACCAGTCATTTCGCGTAATGCCTGGAAATTTTAGTCATTTCGCGAAATCCCTAAGTGAATCCGTTATTTCACGAAATGCCTAAAATATTTAGGCATTTCACGAAATGCCTGGTTACACAGTTTGCCTGTAACATATCTACATCGGAAACGAATACTTGTGGAATGATCTTCCTAATCAGGTAGTTGCCTCGGTGGAACTTCGAAAGTTCAAACTTGCAGTGAATGATTTCATGTTGAACAGGCGGACATAAGTTTCTTTTTATAGTTTATGTATGAAATATCCGTTTTAATGTTGCTACTGTTCTTAAAATGTTTAATTTTTTGTTCATTACCTCTCATGTATATATCTATTTCATTTCCTCTCCTCACTGGGCTATTTTTTCCTTGTTGGAGCCCTTGGGCTTATGGCATCCTGCTATTCCACCTAGGGTTGTAGCTTAGCTATTAATAATGATAATGAAAATAATGATAATAATAATAATGATAATAATAATAATAAAGTTAATAATAATAATAATAATAATAATAATAATAATAATAATAATGGAGAGTTATGGCTTGACTTTGGCGCAATAGAAAGAATAATAATAATAATAATAATAATAATAATAATAATAATAATAATAATGATTATAATGATAATAATAATAATAATAATAATAATAATAATAATAATAATAATAATAATAATAATAATGGAGAGTTATGGCTTGACTTTTGCGCAATGGAAAAGGTAACTTCCATCTTATTAAACTGCAGGTGATTATTTGTCTTACCTGGATGCCCACGGTAAACGCCCTCTTATATCTGTATTGCCATCGGGAACAAATACTCCAGGAATGAAAGTTAGACTCTGATATCAATTATGATTTGAGAGCGTCGGGCTTCAGTGGTAATGCTGCATTTTTCAAGTCAGGATGATCGCGCATTTTGGCAAAGGCAAAGGCATAGGCAAAGACAAAGGCAAAGGCAAAGGCAAAGGCAACAAAGGCAAGGTAAAGACAAAGGCAAAGGCAAAGACAAAGCCAAGACAAAGGTAAAGGCAAAGGCAAAGGCATAGGCAAAGACAAAGGCAAAGGCAAAGGCAAAGGCAAGGCAAAGACAAAGGCAAAGGCAAAGGCAAAGGCAAGGCAAAGGCAAAGGCAAAGGCAAAGGCAAAGGCATAGGCAAAGGCAAAGGCAAGGCAAAGACAAAGGCAAAGGCAAAGACAAAGGCAAAGACAAAGACAAAGACAAAGGCAAAGGCAAAGGCAAAGGTAAAGGCAAGGCAAAGGCAAGGCAAGGCAAAGACAAAGGCAAAGGCAAAGACAAAGGTAAAGGCAAGGCAAAGGCAAAGGCAAAGGCAAGGCAAAGACAAAGGTAAAGGCAAAGGCAAAGGCAAAGGCATAGGAAAAGGCAAAGACAAAGGTAAAGACAAAGGCAAAGACAAAGGTAAAGGGAAATTTTACTTCGTAAATGTGAAAGGACGACTTTCTCAGTAAGGGAACAAATTAATAAGGTATTTTTCTATAGTGTAAGATTAAAAGGTGTAATATAAAAAATATTGGTATGTATTATTAAAGCAAGACGACAATTTAGGCTACTGTTTACTATGAAAGCATCCCAAACAATCGTTCCCTATATAATAAAGAGCAAGTGTCTGGCTTTATGTATATATATATATATACATATATATATATATATATATATACATATAAATATATATATATATATATATACATACAGTATATATAAATATATATATATATATATATACATATATATATATATATATATATGTATATATGAATATATATATATATATATATATATGTACAAACAGTATATATATATATATATATATATGTACAAACAGTATATATATATATATATATACACATATATATATAAATATGTGTGTGTGTGTAAAAATATATTTCTTTCCTATCACGCTGAGCAGCAGGGGTAGAGGGAATCAAGGTCTATAGACCTTGGAAGGGATAATCATACCCTGATGAGAGGGGCTACCCCGAGAGACACACCCAGAAACCCCAATCTCCCAAAAATTGCCGAATTAGCAGGTTGTAGTTGGGAAGGGGAAGGGGTGGGAAGGATTGAATCTGTGTTTGTGTTCATATCTATATAAATATTTAGCCGTAATTTTTGACGGGTTGTGTGGACTAGTATAGGATAATGAACCTTCTTTTTAAAGCACTTTTATTCACTTTCAAGTACTGAAGTATAACGGGGGACCTATATCATGAGTTACTGTATTTGTGAATTATTCCTTATTACTGTTTTTGAATAGCTTTAAGAGAAGTGTAATTAAGAATTAGAGGTCTATTGTTAGAAACGTTATAGTCTCGATGAACAAGTTTACATTAAACAACAACAACAACAACAAAAATGTAGCCGTTTCTAGTCCACTGCATGACAAAGGCCTCACACATATTCTTACTCATG
Organism: Palaemon carinicauda; assembly: GCF_036898095.1. Taxonomy (NCBI): domain Eukaryota; kingdom Metazoa; phylum Arthropoda; class Malacostraca; order Decapoda; family Palaemonidae; genus Palaemon; species Palaemon carinicauda. The sequence continues at coordinate 54,334,114 of NC_090763.1, forward strand.
TGGATGCCAGAAAACCTCAAATCAATCAATCAATCAATCTCACTCATGTCTGGGGTTTAGCCAGTTTTCCTCACCACGCTGCCCACTGCAGATTGGTGATGGTGGGAGACTTTATTCTGATCGTTCATAGCAAACCAACCTAATATGGGTATCCCTGACTCATACGGTTTTGCTGATCATGGCGATACGTAATCCCTTTCACCTCGTTATGGTATCCCCACTCAAAAAAGGAATTTATCACCGAATGAACAATCAAATATGAAAGAAAAAGTAAAATGCTCGGCTTCAATAAATTAGAAATTTTATGACCCCTCATGATATTATGCAATCTGTTATGACTCGTTAAATACCAACCTCCCAAGACGTTTCATTACTTTTTTTTTTTATCTTTTATTATGAAAATACAATTACATTTTCTTAACATACATTTTTTTCCTTTTATAAGAAATATTCCTTAACAAATTATATTTTACATTTTTGTATATACATTATAACATCTATTATATGATAAAATTACATTTTTATTTTATTATTTTTCTAAATATGCGTTTCATTACTAAACCCTTTTCGGAACAAGCATGGACAAACCCCGTTTGATAGTCCTATTTGAGAGTGTCACGGCTAATCTCTCGCAGGTGATTCGCTTCGCAAGGGGTTTTGCCGGGTTTATTCGACAACCAGAACGGGGACATTGATTTACTACTCTGGCCGAGGGTGCACGGACCTGACCTGAGACTTTGGCGTGAGTACGAAGGCCATTGGTATACCCGGGTGGGTGGACTTGTTCGGAGAGATCTGACAAGGGTATCCGTATGTGTGTAACGAGCCATAGATGTGTACTTGGAACCACTAGGATCTGTGGTTGATTCTTTTCATTTGATTATAATTTTCAATGAATGAAGCTCTTGTTTTTATTATTATTATTATTATTATTATTATTATTATTATTATTATTATTATTATTATTATTATTATTATCATTTTTATTATTATTATTATTATTATCATTTTTATTATTATTATTATTATTATTATTATTATTATTATTATTATTATTTTTATTATTATTATTATTATCATTTTTATTATTATTATTGTTATTATTATTATTATTATTATTATTATTTTTATTATTTCTATTATTATTATTATTATTATTATTATTTTTATTATTATTATTATTATTATTATTATTATTATTACTATTTTTATTATTATTATTATTATTATTATTATTATTATTATTATTAGCTAAGCTACCACCCTAGTTAGAAAAGCAGGATGGTGTAAGCCTAAGGGCTCCAACAGGGAAAAATAGCCCAGTGAGGAAAGGAAATAAAGAAATAAATAAACTACAGGAGAGGTGATGAAAAACAAATCAAACATTCCTAGAAACAGTAACATGAAAATCTCATATATAATAAACTATAAAGAGAGACTTATGTCAGCCTGTTCAACATAAAAATATTCTCTGCAAGTTTGAATATTTGATGTTGTAATGGATCTATGCAAAAATCTTTATGAAATACAGTGTTGAATTTTAATACTTTATGCAACTATGGGCTCATCTGTGAATAAGGATTGCAATGAAGAAATCAATATTGATTTTATTAATATTAGTTGTTCTTAGATGTTAGAATGCCAGAAAACCCCAATCAATAATCAATATTGGGTGTGAATTGATAAGTAAGTGAAACACTTTTATCTTTTATCAATTTTGGACAGACAATGCAGATGTATATTAATTCTAGATAAAGTAGTGAAAATCTAGGATCTGTTATCATATCTGCTTCTTATGTGTTTTTTATGAGATGCATTTGAAGTTCATTTGGAATTTTCAAAAAAGTTTATCATGTTAGATCATGTTTTTTTTTTTTTTTTTTTTAATTTATTTATTTTTTTTTTTTTTTTATGGAAGGGGTATGCTGGTCCAATTACTTTTTTTGCTTAAATCTACTAACACCTTAATATTAGGTTGACGGGATTACCGTAGACAAGACACAACAGTCAGCTTATTTTGTTCATAAGTATCAGTTATTATGTTTCTATAATTTATACATTTAATCTGCTTGAAAAGACGACTTTTTTCGGGAATCTTAAACTATGTGTTAGGATTAAAAAATCAATGTATTTTAAGTTACCATCCTACCAAGTGGATATATAAGCACAGTTCATTCATATTAACACACTCACGCCCTTATATATACAAATGCACGCACACTCAAATTCATAGCTTTTCTAACCTTACCTCACGCAGCAAGGATTTATGATTAAATCCCATTAAGGGAAAATTGAGTTGCGGAAGTATCATGAAAATCCCGCTTTGCCTATGTTATCACAGGCAGTCGTGTTTGTACCTGGTGGTTGGTTAACTTTAGGGATGAGTTTGGTAGTCCTCTCTCTCTCTCTCTCTCTCTCTCTCTCTCTATATATATATATATATATATGTATATATATATACACACATATATATATATATATATATTATATATATATATATATATATATATAGTATGCTTGATTTCCTTTTGAATGAGCCGGTCCAGAAAGCAGCTGTAGCCACTTAGCTTCTCAGGTAAAATTTAGGGATGAGTTTGGTAGTCCTCTCTCTCTCTCTCTCTCCTCTCTCTCTCTCTCTCTACATTCCTGTACCATCTTGCACTATAATGAAGCCTTTGTTTGTACATGTATTAACTGTTTACATATGTGCTTCTTAGTCACTCTCTCTCTCTCTCTCTCTCTCTCTCTCTCTCTCTATATATATATATATATATATATTTCTTCATAAATGGAACAATTCAGAAGCAATATAGGCATTAATAAAAGATGACTAAGAAGCATTTATGTAAACAGTTAATACATGTACAAACAAAGGCTTCATTACAGTGCAAGTTGGTACAGAAATGTAGAGAGAGAGAGAGAGAGAGAGAGAGAGAGAGAGAGAGAGAGAGATTCTTTTGTTTGTCTGAGCAAAGAAAAACTGGGTACACCAGGTCCTTAAGACGATCCAAAGGATCGTGATTCCTGGCGACAGCCTCCTGCGTTGATTTGCCACCTCTGATGAAGTACTTGTTGTTGGGACTCCATCAGAAAGAAGAAAGTCCTTCAGTTGGTATTATCGCATTCACACCCTCCTCTACGTTCTGTGAAATCATTGAAGATTGTAGATACTCTCTCTCTCTCTCTCTCCTCTCTCTCTCTCTCTCTCTCTTCAAGATCATAAAAACTCTCTAAACGTTTGAACTAATTCGCTCTACCCAAGAGCTAATTGAGTCTCCGCGGATGTACTAAAAATCTTTGACACATCCAGAATCCTTATAACATAACACACTCTCTCTCTCTCTCTCTCTCTCTCCTCTCTCTCTCTCTCTCTTACAAGATTTTAGGAACTCTCTAAACGTTTGAACTAATTCACTCTACCCATGAGTTAATTGAGTCTCCGCGGATGGACTAAAACGTCTTTGAGACCTCCAGAATCCTTGTAACACACACACACTATCTCTCTCTCTCTCTCTTCTCTCTCCTCTCTCTCTCTCTCTCTTCAAGATTTTAAAAACTCTCTAAACGTTTGAACTAATTCACTCTACCCAAGAGTTAATTGAGTCTCCGCGGATGGAGTAAAAATCTTTTGAGACCTCCAAAATCCTTATAAACTCTCTCTCTCTCTCTCTCTCTCTCTCCTCTCTCTCTCTCTCTAAAATCATAAAAAATTATCTAAACGTCTGAACTAATTCGCACTACCCAAGAGCTAATTGGAGTCTCCACGGATAGACTAAATTCTTTGACACATCCAAATCCTTATAACGCTCTCTCTCTCTCTCTCTCACTCTCTCTCCCTCTCTCTCTCCTCTCCATTCCTGTTCTACCTTGCTCTTTACTTTTGTTGAAAAATCATATGCCCTCCTTCTCTACGTTCTGTGAAATCTTTCAAGATTGTGGTAATCTCTCTCTCTCTCTCTCTCCTCTCTCTCTCTCTCTCTCTCTGTACCACCTTGTACTATAGACTTGTTGAAAAATAAAAAATAAATCATAATCATTTCAGAATTATGTTGTAACCGATTACAGATGTGTTGGGCTTGACTAATTCAGTTTTGCACCCTTTAAAAGAAATATTTACATATATATATATGTGTATATATATATATATATATATATTTATGTATGTATATATATATATATATATATATAGATAGATAGATAGATAGATAGATAGGTAGATAGATAGATATCAGTTTTTTGGGTAGCTTTTGATTCATATGAGTTATTTTCTTTTTGAAAGTTGTCTCTTAACAATTGCACACTGATGAATCATTCATCAAGTTGCCTGGATTTAATTTGTATTTTCCCAGTTTGGTTTTATTGTCAATTTTGCTATTTGATATTTGAGTACGTTTCCTCTTATCATAATTCAGCAGTCTAAATTATGCTCTGGAACATTAAAATTTTCATATTTCTTTGTAATATTAAAATTTCAATTAATAGTTTTTAGGGGTTAATAAAAACAAGATCTAAAATCAACTGTATTTAATTATAAAAATATACTGTATACTGTATAATATATGCAGTATATGAAATAACCTTTATATGTTTATTCACATTTCGCCCATCTTAGACATTTCAATTTAGCTTAATTATTTTTTAAATATAGCTGAGACTGTTATAGCTGTAATCACAGTCTCAAATTTGATATAGAATTTACCCATGAATGCTAAAGCTTCCAGATGTCAATGTAAAATTATGCACTTTATAGATTCACGTTAATTCTCAAACTAGGGTTGCTGAAAAATATATAAAATTTCTAATTTAATTTAGTCAGATTTCCCACCATACAACATGCTTAAAATTTGACAAATACTAAATCACTTAGGAATTTTTTTTTTTTTTTTTTTTTTTACTAAATCTATCAACTAATGATTCATAATAAACATTTATTTCCTTCACACATAAGCACATAAATATTCACACGATTCATCAAGTGGGAAAGAGGCAGTGATCGCTTATTTACCATTTCTTGGGAGCCAACCTCATTTAGGGGATATAACTTAAATGGAAAAATTCACACTTTTGAAGTATCTTCAATTTGTAAAGTAATGGTACCTCAAATGGCATACCATAAATGACCCATTAAAATACGATAAAAATACCACCAGACTCACTAAAAATAGACAGATCAATAGATAAAGGAAAAGAACATCAGCAAGCGCGGTATCCTTGTAATATCGAGAGTAAAAGTACTCCTTAGTAGGTCCTTCGCAAAGGAGAACCTGTCCTCGGAGGAGATTGCGATGATGTTGAGGATTCTGACCTGACCTGACATCACCTAACCTAAGGAGAGAAATGGAAGGGCATGTGTCGGAAAGTGCAAGATGGAGGAGAGGGAGAAGGAGGCGATGAGGGAGACATGGAACAGGGGGAAGGGTAAATAGGGAGAAGGGGGGGGGGGGTGAGAATTGAGAGGTGAAAAAGAAGGATAAATGAGAACTTGGTAAAGGAGAGAAAAGAGGAAGGAGAAATGAGGGCAGCATCAGATCGAGTTGGTGAATTTGGTGTTTTTGTAAACGAGGGAAATGATATCAGATTGACCGAGTGGAAAAAAAAACAAAAAAACAAATGAAGTTGCGACAGGAAAAGACGAAAACCAAGAGACATTAGATATAAGTTTGAGTTTAAGTGCCTGAAAAAACTTCAATTTGAAAGTAAAACCATGAAGTTTGAGACGGAGAGAGGTGAACTACAGAGTAATGGTAAGCACAATTGGTAGCAGCTAATAGATTGGAAGATACCGCTTAAGGAGAGAGAGAGAGAGAGAGAGAGAGAGAGAGAGAGAGAGAGAGAGAGAGAGAGAGAGAGAGACAATAAAGCTGGAAAAGTAGGAGGTCAGACCACCTCAATAAAAGCCAAGGATCAGCAGAATAGGTCGCACGCCTAAGGAGCCGCTCCTACGAGAACAAGAAAGCGGGGGAAATGCCAAGCGGGATGATAAATGGGAATGAAAGGGAGATAGGTTAGATGAGAGGAGAGAAGGAGGAAAAGGAGAATAAACTAGAAGGAGGAGGAGAAGGAGGAAAAGGAGAATAAACTAGAAGGAGGAGGAGAAGGAGGAAAAGGAGAATAAACTAGAAGGAGGAGGAGAAGGAGGAAAAGGAGAATAAACTAGAAGGAGGAGGAGAAGGAGGAAAAGGAGAATAAACTAGAAGGAGGAGGAGAAGGAGGAAAAGGAGAATAAACTAGAAGGAGGAGGAGAAGGAGGAAAAGGAGAATAAACTAGAAGGAGGAAGAGAAGGGGGAAAAGGAGAATAAACTAGAAGGAGGAGGACAAGGAGGGGAAAATATAAACTAGCAGGAATAGGAAGATAAATATAAGAAATGGAATAGTAATTTATTAAACTGGCTTAATGGGAAGACAAGAAAAGAGGGATAATAAAGAGAATAAAAGAGAGATAGGTTAGTGGAGTAGAGAGATTGAGGAAGAGGAGGATAAGAATAAAACAGGAGGAATAGGAAGATAAATATAAGAAATGGGATAGTACTTTATATGTGAAGATATTTAGAGGAATAAACTGGCTTAATGGGAAGACAAGAAAAGTATGATGATAAAGGGAATGAAAGAAAGATAGGTTAGTGTAGGGGAGAGATGGAGGAAGAGGAGGATAAAAATAAAACAGGAGAAATAGGAAGATAAATATAAGATATGGGATAGTACTTTATATGTGAAGATTTTCAGAGGAATAAACTGGCTTAATGGGAAGACAAGAAATGCATGATGATAAAGGGAATGAAAGCGAGATAGGTTAGCTGAGAAGAGAAAAGAAGGGAAAGGAGGAGGAAAATTAACCAGAAGGAATAGGAAGATAAAAATAAGTAATGGGATAATACTCTTTATGTGAAGATTTTTCGAGGAATAAACTGGTTTAATAAGATAAGAAAAGTGTGATGACAAAGGGAATGAAAGAGAGACATGTTAGTGGAGGGGAGAGATGGAGGAAGAAGGGGATAAAATTAAACCAGGAGGAATAGGAAGATAAAAATAAGAAATAGGATAATGCTCTCTATGCGAAGATATTTAGAGGAATAAACTGGCTTAATGGAGAGACAAGAAAATAGAAATAGGGAGTATACGAAAGAAAGAGGGAGATTGAACAAGAAGGAATGGAAAGAAAAGAGAACTGGGAAAATACTTCTTCTTCTTCTTTGTTTACATCTTTTCCCACTTCTATGTGGGGTCGATGTTTCTGGTCAGCTTTCTCCATCTACCTCTGTCCCACACCTCATCACCGGTTAATCCCTTTGATCGAAGGTCATCCTTGATACAGTCCACCCACCTGCGCTTTGGACTCCCTCTCCTTCTCGTTCCCTGTACCTCCATTTCCATCACTCTCCTCCCAATATACTGTTCATCTCTTCTCCAGCCACTGAGGGGGTCAAGCCAGCCTCAACTTGGTGCCGGTCCCAAGCTTGGGGAAATGGGGAGGGTTGGCGGCAGGAAAGGCATCCGGCCATTAAAAATTAGCCAAAAAAACTATGGTCAGTGAGTATAATTAGAACTGGGAAAATACATTGAATATGAATGTTTCCGTTTAAGCAAGTGAAGATATAGTTGTAGGTAATATGAATAGAAAGTCTGAAAGAAATAAATCAAAAGAAAAAATTAAGAAAATGTCAATGGAAGGTTTTATGGGAAGAAAATTTTTTTAATGATTTATAAAAATTAGTAATTAAGAAATCAGATTGAAAGGAAATTGACTAGTATTAATAGGAACTGCTATGCATAAGTAATTATGAATAATAGGAAACGAAAGAAAAAGAAGATGAAGTAAGTCGAATATAGGAAGGAAAATAGAAATGGGAAAATGAAGAGGAAGAAGAATGAGGATATTATATAGAGAATGTAATAAATGATTAAATAGACGAGAGACGTAAACTATAAACCGTGAAATTTATTAGTATCATAGATGAGTTAATAATCAGGTGATTAATTTAATCCATTCAATTTTTTATCAATTTACTGGTTGAGTAGGAAGAAGGAAAAAATAAAAAATCTAATCTTATGAACAATAGATGATAAATAAGGATGATAGAAAATAGTTAAAAGTGAAATACTCAAAAAAAAAAAAAAAAAAAAAAAAAAAAGGATGAACAACGTTATAGAAGATTCCTTTCAATTCGTTTCAATATCAAACAGGTGAAAATAATGAAAAGATTTAGGAAGAGAAAAAAAAATAATTATAAAAAAAAAAGTTATGGTTATTGGTGGCTCCTCGTGTTTATCTAATTTGATTTGTTTACAATAAACCTATACTTCAACTTAAGGGCACCAGCCACCCGTTGAGATACTACCGCTAGAGTGTTATGGGGTCCTTTGACTAGATAGATAGTAT
>NC_090763.1:54354991-54357491 GCF_036898095.1 Palaemon carinicauda
CACACATACTAGGTTGGCTTGCTGGTGTCCTAGTCAGGGCCACACATACTAGGTTGATTTGCTTTGAGCGATCAGACTAAAGTTTCCCACTCACCAATCCGCACTGATCAGCGTAGTTATGAAATGGCCAAACCCCAGACATGAATAAGGGTACGTCTGAGGTCTTTGTCCTGCAGTGGCCTAAAACAGCTGCAATTGCTGTTGTAGAAAAATCTACATAGTACCAAGAACCCAAAGGAATAAGAAATGTTTGACGTTTTACGATGATTGATTGTTTTTGTGTATTTTGGCATCCTGACATCTATATCGTATGTTATAAATAAGGAGTAACTAGAAAGTTAATTTAAAACCACAAAAACGAATATGTCCTTATAAAAGTTAAATAGCTTTCAGAAGACCTGCTTCTGAAATAAATCTAAAAAATAACGCTAGCCTAGTGAAACAATTACTTACTTTTGACAAGCATATTCATGTTAAATTCATCATCAGCTTGACATTCCGCTAGTAGGCTATAAAGTGCTTAACCTATTTATTATTATTATTATTATTATTATTATTATTATTGTTATTATTATTATTATTATTATTATTATTATTATCATTATTACTTGCTAAGCTACAACCCCAGTTGGAAAAGCATCATGCTATGAGTCCAGTGGCTCCAACAGGGAAAATAGCCCAGTGAGGAAATGAAACAAGGGAAAATAAAATAAAATATTTTAAGAGCAGTATTTTTGAAATAAAAATCTCCCATATAAACTATAAAAACTTTAACAAAACAAGAAAAAGAAAAAAAGAAAAAAAGATAGAATGGTGTGCTATCAAGCAAGAGAACTCTAACCCAAGACAGAGAAAGACTATGGTACAGAGGCTATGGCACTACTCGAGACCAGAGAACAATGGTTTGATTTTGGAGTGTCCTCCTAGAAGAGCTGCTTATCATAGCTAAAGAGTCTTTTACCCATAACAAGGGGAGTTGTCCACTGAACAATTACAGTGCAGTAATCTCTTGAGTGAAGAAGAATTGTTTTATAATCTCAGTATTGTCAGGTGTATGAGGACGGAGGAGAATGTGGTAAGAATAGGCCAAACTATTCGATGTATGTGTAGGCAAAGGGAAAATGAACCGTAAAGGGAAAATGAACCGTAACGAGAGAGAAGAATCCAATGTAGTACTCTCTGGTCCTCCTTTCACCTCTCCTTTTATCCGGAGTTATTGTATCTTTCCAATTTTTCCATCGATTGTGGTTTGTGATTTTCGTATCTTTTTGGAAAGGTAAATTGAAGGTTATTTAAGTTATTAAGAAAATCAATACTACCAGCTGTAAACGTAATTTAGATATAATAAAGTAATTAATTTATAACGAAAGCAAAAGTATGGAATACTTCAAATTTCAACTCACGTCCAGTTTATGTGAATGAGGGCCACTTGAATAAAGACAATTCCATTGTAGAAAGAAAAAAAATTACTAAAATTCTATTTTCCGTTTCGATATTCATAATAGTTTACTTTACTAAAGTAACAATTTCTGAAAAGTTAAACTAATTTTCATATACTTTTTTTTGGGGCTATTTTTTATTTTCAAAGTTAACTGGTTCTTTAGCTTTAGTGTAATACTTTTAAACTATTGATTTTACGAGCAGGTTAAATTTCCGTAAAAAAAAAAGAAAAAAAAAAAACTTTTAAGAATAATCTTATCATTTAAGATGGAAAATCATATGCCAAAAAAAAATAAATAAAAAAAAAATATTAGTTTTAGATGTTGACTTTCAATTCTATATGACGTATAAAAACTAGTGTACGCAACCCCGTCATAAATGTGGCTCAATGTTTATATAGATAAGCACGCACACGAACGCATACAGATTCAACCCTTCCCACCCCTCCCTCTTATCCGAGGGATGTCTTGTAATCCCATTGGGCGGGCGTGATTGAAAGGAAATATATATATATATATATATATATATATGTATGTATATATATATATATATATATATATATATATATATATATATATATATATATATATATATATATGTATGCATATATATGTATGCATAATATATATAATGCGTATATATATATATTATATATATATATATATATATATATACATATATATATACGCATACACGTATATATATATATTATATATATATTTGTCTATGCGCATATATATATATATATATATATATATACATATATATAAATATATATATATATATATATATATATATATATATATATATATATATATATTATATATATATATATATGCCCAGACACTTGTTCTTTATCATATTGGGGAGATTATCTGGGCTTTCAGCATCACTGCAATTATTTGGAGTTTTAAATAAAGATTTTTATTCCCTTTGCAATGCTGTTCTCATATTAGATTGTTCCTTGTCGTTGTTGCTTTCAGATGAAGTTTATAAATTGTACTTTAATTCACTTATCCATCAGAATCATAAACTGAATATACCCAATAATAAAAAAAAA
>NC_090763.1:54370751-54373251 GCF_036898095.1 Palaemon carinicauda
ATCAACAAATAAGAAAAATGGCTACGGTTTAGTTACCTTTTTTTTTGGTCCCCATCATGTCAAGGGTGCAGATAAGTGACACAAGTATGCGTGGAGAAAGATTTTTCTTTTACACATAATATTGATCGCGATTTTCTGCGTAGCAACGTCTTTTGAAATAAACATAATTGATTTCTTATTTCAAATTGGAGATTCCTTGTATATATAAATATATATATATATATATATATATGTATATATATGTATATATATGTATATATATATGTATATATATGTATATATATATATGTATATATATATATATATATATATATACACACATATATATAGATATATATGCTCTTAGGCTTATTTGATCTCTTAGGTAATTTTCATTTAATACTACAGCGCTTGTGGCACTAAAATTTCAAAACAATCATTTGCTAGTTTTATGCATCGTTTCTAGTGTTCAAAGCTAGAGTTTTTAAGGAATAAGAATAAGTATTGCTTATATGTCTACAAGCAACAGCACTTAACAATTATCCCATTAACGAAAAAAACAGTTATTGGTCCAGAGTACCCAAGGAACCTACGACCAATGTAGACAAATTAAGCCTCTTGATTACATGCTACATGGCCCACAGGACTACATTCCTCAGGAGACTTCAAGCTTGATGCCCCTAGCAAGGAGCCTCTATTAAATGACCTTATCAGTGACACAGAAGCTGTTCACGACGATGATGGCTATGGGACTCTAGTGATTGCTGATGCAGTGGGCATCAGAATGCAGTAGCTTGTGTCGAACAATCGAGTTTCCTCAAATCTCTCTCCCTCCCTGCAGCTGAAGAACATTCCACAGCATGCTTCCAGAAAAAATCTCAGAACAGCTTTATTGAGAATCAATATTTTTTCCCATTGCAATGTTTTTGGAACATAATCTGGAATTCTGAAATTTGATTAAAGATCCAGATGTCTCTAACAATATTATTGGAATTGACATATACCATTTTTAGATTTCTAAATTATGTTTGTATGAATAAGCTACCATTATATAGGATGATAATTTCTTTGTGAAGATGCCCTGACGAAAGCCATTAGTTATGGATGAAACAGCTGTCGGAGACAAAACTGAATAATTGGAGAACTAAAGGAACTCACACATATACTAACACACAGACACACACACACACACATATATATATATATATATATATGTATATATATATATATATATATATGTATATATATATATGTATATATATATATATATATATGTATATATATATGTGTGTATATATATATATATATATGTATGTATATATATATATATATATATATAATATCTATAGGCCCTATAAATTGTATAATTGAGGGTATATCTGTCCATACGTGCGCGAAATGCTTTAAAGACACACTCACTCTTAAACTATCCCAGAAGACCTATTACCCCACCGAGCTCATCTAATATCCCGTTCTAAATAGGGTTAAAGTTCGAGAATTTTCCCGCTCCGAAGCCCTTTTACTTTTCTTTCACTAACACCCTTATGTTAAGTCTCTTAACCCCAATGTTATCCTTTTATGCACTGCCGTTTCCCCCCTGGGAGGTTATACCTCATTAAAAGAATACATCTTCGGATGTCACAAGAGGTGGGATAATACTCTTTATTTTTATATCTTTTTTTCGGTTCTTGATATTTTGACCTCTAAGCCTCTGCTTTTGGATGAGCTGACACCTTATTTGGACGAGATCGAGAGACTGGAAATTTTCTGATTATATTTCGTGGGCTTTTGTGAGCCTTGCTTTTCGACTGATTGAAAAATAATAGAGGAGATACAGATTAGAAAAAAAATATTTATTCTTTTTGAGCAATTTTTTCTTATACTTTAATTCAAAAATTTTACTAACCATTAAAGTTTTGATGATTATCATTTTAATGTTGTTTTGTATTTAAGTGATAGATACCCAATAAGTATTTGAAGATTCTTTTTGAGCAATCTTTCCTTATACCTTGATTCAAAAGTTTTACTGACCATTAAAGTTTTGATAATTATCATTTCAATGTTGTTTTGTATTTACGTGATAGATACCCAATAACTATTAAAGAACATTACACAGAAAAACAAAATTAATCTTTGTTCATATTTATGATCCCTTCTCTTTTCCAGTGACCCTTCGCTATTCCCATTTTTATCATTTTCTGTATTTTACTTTGGATTTTTCATCTCCTTTATTCGGAACCGCAATTATTTAACGAAGTTTGTACATCCATGTTCCGTGCGTTCTGCCAGTCCTCCATCTGTACAGATTGATTGGAAAGTTGCATTTTAACGCCATCTGTTGCCTCGTAAAGAAAACTTCTTCCAGGTCATAAGACGTCCTGATTCAGGGGAGATCTTGTGAATGAATCTTCAAATTCAACCAATAGTGAGTTAGGATCTTTATACACCCAACTGATTATACATGTAAATACAAGATTTCACGCGAACTATGGACTTAGTGCTTTTCTAAATAGGGTTGTAG
>NC_090763.1:54383251-54388251 GCF_036898095.1 Palaemon carinicauda
GGTATCAATATGCTAATGATGATAATGACGTTTATCCTTATTATCATAACTATCACCATTCTAATAATAATATTGGTAATAAAAGGATAATGTATAGTTAACAATATAGCATTTTAAGAATAATGAAAACAATGGCAATAATATTAGTATTGAAAATATTATAAGTAATAATTTTAAGAAAACCTATATCTGTATATATATATATATATATATATATTTACATATATGTATAGTTTTATATATATGCATATATATATATATATATATATATGTATATATATATATATATATATGTGTGTGTGTGTGTGTGTGTGTGTGTGTGTTAAAAAACATACCCTGGATTATTGATTTTGATTTTTTCATATGTTAGCGTTGGAAAATGTATATGAATGTAACCATATATTTTTTCTGTGTACAGGAATTGCCATAGAAAATGTGTCATATTCGATTAAAGTTATTCCAAAAGTAATCTTTCATAATCAAAAATAAAAGTTCCTGTATTTGATATATCACAAACTGCGCCGGATTTCTTGAAGGACAAATAACAAAAAGTGACGTATAAGATAACTTTGTACGAAAGTCCATGAAAGTTTATAACCTTTTATTCATACTCACCCTAACACTCAGACTTTCAATGAAAGTCTCCAATCTTTTATTCATAGTCACACCAATACTCAGACTTTCAATGAAAGTCTCTAACCTTTTATGCATACTTACACCAATACTCACTTTCATTCTAACCTTTAATTTATACTCACAACCAATACTCAGACTTTCATTCTAACCTTTAATTCATACTCACACCAATACTCAGACTTTCATTCTAACCTTTTACTTATACTCACAACAATACTCAGACTTTCATTCTAACCTTTAATTTACACTCACGCCAATACTCAGACTTTCATTCTAACATTTAATTTATACTCGCTCCTAAACTCCCACTTTCATTCTAACTTTAAATTTATACTCACGCAGATACTCAGACTTTCATTCTAACCTTTAATTTATACACACACCAATACTCAGACTTTCATTCTAACCTATAATTTATGCTCACACCAATGCTCGGACTTTCATTCTAACCTTTAATTCATACTCACATCTAAAATCACACTTTCATTCTAACCTTTAATTCATACTCACACCTAAACTCACTTTCATTCTAACTTTAAATTCATACTCACACAGATACTCAGACTTTTATTCTAACCTTAAATTCATACTCACGCAGATACTCAGACTTTCATTCTAACCTTAAATTCTTACTCACTCATTCTAATCTATAATTCATGCTCACACCTAAACTCACACTTTCATTCTAACCTTTAATTCATACTCACACTTAAACACACTTTCATTCTAACCTTAAATTCATACTCACGCAGATACTCAGACTTTCATTCTAACCTTTTATTCATACTCACACCTAATCTTACACCTTCATTCTAACCTTTAATTTATACTCACACCTAAAATCACACTTTCATTATAACCTTAAATTCATACTCACGCAGATACTCAGACTTTCATTCTAACCTATAATTCATACTCACACCAATACTCAGACGTTCATTCTAACCTTTATTTCATACTCACGCCTAAAACCTTTAATTCCTACTCACGCAGATACTCAGACTTTCATTCTAACCTTAAATTCATGCTCACGCAGATACTCAGACTTTCATTCTAACCTATAATTCACGCTCACACCAATATTCGGACTTTCATTCTAATATATCACAACACTCGCTTCGTAAGTATTTACGAGCGCAATTATTATACTTAACGAGGTAATTGGGTAGGTTTCAATTAAGCGCTCGCAATTTCAGAGTACCCCGCTCGTGCGCTTAAAAGGTAAGGGGTACATACCTCCGTTGTTGCGTCAATTAGCGTAGGTGATCATTACAATTTCCCGAGCTGATACCTGTCACGGTTAACTTTTAGCCCGCCGGATATTGAAGGAGAGAGAGAGAGAGAGAGAGAGAGAGAGAGAGAGAGAGAGTATATTTTTCAAAAGATATTCTTATATATTATTTGACTTGAAGTGAAAATGGACAGAGAGAGATCGAACTCCTAATATGGAAATATCTAAATTGAAATGGTAAAAGGTCTTATCAGAGAGAGAGAGAGAGAGAGAGAGAGAGAGAGAGAGAGAGAGAGGGGGTATATCTTTTAAAAAGATATTCTAATATATTATTTGACTTGAAGTGAAAATGGACAGAGAGAGATCGAACTCCTAATATGGAAATATCTAAATTGAAATGGTAAAAGGTCTTATCAGAGAGAGAGAGAGAGAGAGAGAGAGAGAGGGAGAGAGAGAGAGAGAGAGAGAGAGAGAGAGTTAAAAAAACTATTCTAATCTATTACTTGAATTGGAGTGAAAATGGAGGGGGGGGATCGAATTCCTGATATGAAAATATCTAAATGGAAATAGTAAAATATCTTATGAGAGAGAGAGAGAGAGAGAGAGAGAGAGAGAAAGAGAGAGAGAGAGAGAGAGAGTTTAAAAAAACTATTCTAATCTATTACTTGACTTGGAGTGAAAATATCTAAATAGAAATAGTAAAAGATCTTATCAATAACAGAGAGAGAGAGAGAGAGAGAGAGAGAGAGAGAGAGAGAGTGAGAGAGAGAGAGAGAGAGAGAGAGAGAGAGAGAAGGGATGCTACAGGTAATCCGGAGAAGAAAGTGTTCCAAAGATCAGGTGTTAATGAGACACGATCCTGCCTCAAAGTCCGGTGAAAGCAGAGCAAAAAAAAAAAAAAAAAAAAAGAAGGATGTGAAACCGCATCACCTGAAGTTACAGATGCTGCAATAAATTGTAGTTTATATTATGCAACATTGCTTCAGGTCATATTACTTCTTTTGACTCCTGTAGCACAAGTGGTTCCTGAAGCAGGGTTGCCAGGTTTCCTTTTAAGGGCCAAAAATGTCCAAATTTGGCCCTTTTTCATCCTAAATACCTAAATTTGGCCTTTTTGAAATTGGTTAGCCTTAAATGCTATATTTTCGACCTTTTCTACTATTAGGTTGGCCTTTTCAAAGCTGCAATTGATCAGACGTTGGCCTTTTCTCATTTGGAAAACCTGGCAACTCTGTGACCTGTAGAGGTGCTATAAAATCCCAAAAACTGTCTGTCTGTCTGTATAGATTGCCTTACCTTGTGAAAGACCCGGGCTCTTGCCTTTGGGCAGCCCAGAAAAGAATGTAATTTGAATTGGAGAACGTTATATATGTATAAATGAACTTGTAACGTGAATAGGGTAAGAGTAATTAAAGTTAAAGAAAAGGGATTCAATTAAAAAGTGATTTTATTACTTTAAAGTTTAATAGTTTAATCTACGTTAGATTTAGATAGCCGAAGCTCCCAAAAACTAAAGGGAAAGTAATTAGATTAGTTTGAGGGTACACTCCGGCTCCATTTTCTATCTTATTTCTTTCTTCTGATTTTCTGAAGATTTTATAGTTTATATATTAAAGGTCTAATTTAATGTTACTGTTCTTAAAATATTTTATCTTGATTGTTTATTTCTTCTCTTTTAGTTTATTTATATTTTGTTTTCTTTCCTCACTAGGCTATTTTTCCTTGTTGGAGCCCTTGGGCTTAAAGCATCCAGCCTTTCCAACTAGGGTTATAGCCTAGCATGTAATAATAATAATAATAATAATAATAATAATAATGATAATAATAATAATAATAATGACATTTATCAAGGAAGGAAATATTAAACATCATTATTCCCCGTTTAAATTTGGAATATTCTTCAAGATAATTTTGAACGAATTTCGCTTTTATATTTACTTTTTTTCGAGTATTTAAACCTCCATTTTATTGATAATAGTCTATTCTTAAATTTTGATTTCACAGCGTTTGGCAGAAAGGGCGTTACGAAAATTTCCTCATACAGGAAACAGGTTCGCATAGGGCTTGACTTACCACCATTTTTAAAAGTTATTTCAAAACTAACAATGCAGAGGTCTTCTCCATCTATCTATCTATTTATAGATAGATAGAAAAATTTCATAGTCACAAATTGATAACTGGTTAAAGTTTACTTATGATGTGTATAATAATTTATGATTTTGAAAGCTTCCCTTTCTATCTATCTATCTATCTATCTCTATCAGGAAAGAGAAATTTCATCATATTTGCAAATTGATAACTACTTGACGATTTTGAAAGCTGCCCTATCTATCTATCTGTCTGTCTACCTTTATATTTATCTATCTCTTTCATGAAAGATAAATTTCATTATATTTGCAAATTGTTAACTGGTTTAAGATTACTTATAAGGTATATGATAATTGATGATTTTGGAAGCTCCTCTATCTATTTGCCCATCTAACTATCTATCTCTTTTGGGGTGTAACCGTTTCAAAAACACTCACGATAATTAATAAAAATGTGTATTCTATAGCAATGATAAAACTAGAAACCAAAAATCTATATAGTATCACATATTGCAATCAATACTTCTTTTAATTTCAGGTTTACGTATCATGAAAATAAAGAAAACTTTAAAAAACGAAAGGAAAACTTGGCTCCTGGGGAAAGCTGTCATCAAAAACATGTTATCTCTTTTAAAAGGACTAATCTGTTACAACACACCCTTGTAATTTATCTCATTAAGGCCATTTGCGATGATAAATTCATTATTTTTATAGTTTCCCGTCAAGAGATTTAATTGTAATCCTTTTTTCTATTGATTATCAAGGGAACAGAGAATTGGGTGCGTTCTTTCCAAAATAAAATGCATAACATTATGAAGGAAATATTGCCATAATATTTTGATAGGTATCATTTATTTTGACAGAGGAAATTATTTTTATTATCATTATTCCTTAAATGTCACATTCTAGAAATCTTTATTAGCTCTGCTTTGAGGCTTCTACAATAAAGACGAATACAGCTGGGCGCCATCTTTTTTTTAGAGGTACATTGACAACACCTCTCCTCTAAGTCAAAGGTCACGGAAGATGAAAGTCTATATTCTTTT
>NC_090763.1:54393251-54394508 GCF_036898095.1 Palaemon carinicauda
GTTTGTAGCATTTATAAAGCCGAAATCATATAGGCGCTTCCCCAGCCCACACAATCGAAACATGACGGTACATAAGGTCCCTAGATCTCTGCCTTGCCGTTTCGACCATCTCTTACACTGTTATTTTAACGATATGAGGCATGATAGCACATATATTTTTTTCTTTGGCAAAATAATGGAAAAAATAACACCTATGATACGTCAAAATTCTATATAACGCACAAAAAGCTCAAGGATTTAAATTTACGCAAAGAATATTCGATTGTAATACGCTCTTGACTCGAAGAATGATAGTATATAATATGTATTCTTGATAACTTAGTATTGGTCATTTGATATTAAATCATAGCAGACGATTGAATTCAAGTTTTGGGTCACTTGTCATGTTTTTTTTTTTTCTTTTCTTTTTTGAATTCCGGTTCTTGGTAATGGCAAATAATATTACAAATTAAATGTTGAGAATCTTCAATAAATGATTAATACTATATTTTAGATGTGATGATACTGAAGATGTGAAAATATATTTATATGTATAGAATATATAAGATCTCGAAACAATGATATAAAAATTTATCTGTTCTTGATTTAGATTTTGCTGATAATGATACAGGATAATGTTAAAATGGTAAATTTAAATATCATTAATTATCTCATTTTAACTGATTTGGGCTACTGAGACCTCTTGTAAGGGTTCTAGTAATCATAAAACACTACAAAATAATAATAATAATAATAATAATAATAATAATAATAATAATAATAATAATAATAATAATAATAATAATAATAATAATAATAATAATTATAATATGGATAATATTATTATTATTATTATTATTATTATTATTATTATTATTATTATTATTATTATTATTATTATTATTATTATTAATGATAACAATAATAATGCTTTCGTGAATAGAATTATTTTTACGTAAGAATATAATATTCTTGAAAAATAATAAAAAGTAAAAATAAAAAGAGAGGCAAAACCAAGATCAAGATACCCGTAATCCCTTCTTGTAACTTTCCCATCTCTCTCTCTCTCTCTCTCTCTCTCTCTCTCTCTCTCTCTCTCTCGTCTTTATTGGAAGCTTCAACCTATAGTTAGTCTTAAAAAGCGTGAAATGAAGTCCTGTACTTTTCAAGGTCTTCATTCTAATCCGGTTTCTCGTATCACCGCACGTATTGATGAATTAACTCAACTGTAGTTTACATCATTTAAATTTATTAAGAATAACTAACTGATTGTGGATT
>NC_090763.1:54395008-54402508 GCF_036898095.1 Palaemon carinicauda
ACTCGAATTGTTTGGTGTTATTTTTCCCGTCATTAATAAACATATCGTTTTTCATCCTATTCATCATCGAGTCTGCTATTTACTTACTTTCATCTCTCTATTGAAAAAACATATAATTGTACACACTTTTGTACATATATAAAAAAACTCATAAAAATGTCTATGAGACGTCACATTCTTTTGACAACTCCTCCAAGGCAACGACAGTAAACTACAAGTCGAAAAACTAATGAGGTTTGCGAATGGCACCATTAGGCTACACGAAGATTCCCGATGGTGTAACAATGAAGTGGAATACATACCTCGCCCCCCCCCCCTCTCCCACCTCCTCTCTCTTTCGTATTCCAATATTCCTGGCCTTTCTTTCGTTTTACGGAACGTGCGCATATCGGAATCTTTTCTCTTTATTAAAAAAAGCAAAAAAAAAAAAAAAAAATGATAATAATAATAATAATAATAATAATAATAATAATAATATTGTTACGAGAAATAGCTTATTACTTATTTAATTTTGTTAGGGTATCAATATGCTGATGATGATGATGACGTTTATCCTTATTATCATAATCATCATCATTCTAATGATAATATTGGTAATAAAATGGTATTGTATAATTAACAATATAGCATTTAAAATATAACGAAAATAATGGCAATAATATGAGTATTGAAAATATCATAAGTAATAATCATTAGAAACTCTATATCTAAAAAAAAATAAAAACAACGATAATAGCTATAACCAATATCTAAAGTGTTCATAAATATTTTGAAAAAAAAAATATATAGGAATTTTAGCTCTTCGATATTATTCCAAAGGATGGCGAACCCGGTAGGGTCTAAATAATCTTATCCGGCAGGTGACTGACGATCCTTTCCATAAAAGCTCTTACACACACGCAAGTCCTCTATAAAATTTTTGTCCATGACTTACACAAGGAAAATGTTAGTCTCCTTCTCATATATATATATATATATATATATATATATATATATATATATATATATATATATATACAGTATATATATATATATATATATATATATATATATATATATATGTATACATATATATTTATATATATAATGTATATATAAATGTATATGTATATATATATATATATATATATATATATATATATACATTATTTATATATATAAATATATACAGTATATATATATATATATATATATATATATATATATATATATGCTGTATGTTTATATAGTATATATATGTATATATATATATATATATATATATGCATATATATATATTTATATCTATATGTATATATGTTTATACTGTATATATATATGTATATATATATATATATATATATATATGTACGTAATTACAGTATGTATATATTTATATATATACATACATATATATATATATATATATATATATATATATATATACAGTATATATATATACTGCATATATATGATGTATATATATACACTGTATATATAAATGTATATATATATATATATATATATATATATATATATATATATATATATATGTATATATATATGTTTATTTGCATACATATAAATATGTGTATGTGTATGTTCAACACATACCCTAGATTACTGATTTTGATGTTTTCATAAGTTAGCGTTGGAAAATGTATATAAATGTAACTATATTTTTTCGCTGTGTCTAGGAATTGCGATAGGAAATGTATCATATTCGATTGATATCATTCTAGAAATATTCTTTCAAAATAACAAAAGTTACTGTATTTGATATATCACAAACTGCGTCAGTTTACCCGAAGGACAAATAGAAAAAAAAGTGACGTGTAAGACAATTTCGCTCGAAAGTCCGCGAAAGTTCCTAACCTTTTATTCATACTCAGACTTTCATTCTAACCTTTAATTTATACTCACACCAACACTCAGACTTTCATTCTAACCTTTAATTTATACTCACACTAATACTCAGACTTTCATTCTAAACTTTAATTTATACTCACGCCAATACTCAGACTTTCATTCTAACCTTTAATTTATACTCACACCTAAACTCACACTTTCATTCTAACCTTAAATTCATACTCACGCAGATGCTCAGACTTTCATTCTAACCTTTAATTCCTACTCACACCTAAAATCACACTTTCATTCCAACCTTTAATTTATACTCGCACCTAAACTCCCACTTTCATTTTAACCTTTAAGTCATACTCACACCTAAACTCCCACTTTCATTCTAACCTTTAATTCATACTCACACCAATACTCAGACTTTCATTCTAACCTATAATTCACGCTCACACCAATGCTCAGACTTTCATTCTAATATATCACAACACTCTCTTCGTAAGTATTTACGAGCGCAATTATTATACTTAACGAGGCAATTGGGTAGGTTTCAATTAAGCGCTCGCAATTTCAGAGTACCTCGCTCGTGCGCTTAAAAGGCAAAGGGTACATACCTCCGTTGTTGCGTCAATTAGCGTAGGTGATCATTACAATTTCCCGAGCTGATACCTGTCACGGTTAACTTTTAGCCCGCCGGATATTGAAGGGGAGAGAGAGAGAGAGAGAGAGAGAGAGAGAGGAGAGAGAGAGAGAGAGAGAGAGAGAGAGAGGGTATATCTTTTAAAAAAAATATTATAATATATTATTTGACTTGAAGTGAAAATGGACATAGAGAGAGATCGAACTCCTAATATGGAAATATCTAAATTTAAATGGTAAAAGGTTTTATCAGAGAGAGAGAGAGAGAGAGAGAGAGAGAGAGAGAGAGAGAGAGAGAGAGAGAGAGAGGAGAGAGAGAGAAGGGGTTTAAAAAACTATTCTAATCTATTACTTGATTTGGAGTGAAAATGGAGGGGGGAGGGATCGAATTCCTGATATGAAAATATCTAAATGGAAATAGTAAAAGATCTTATGAGAGAGAGAGAGAGAGAGAGAGAGAGAGGAGAGAGAGAGAGAGGAGAGAGAGAGAGAGAGAGAGAGAGAGAGAGAGTTTAAAAAAAAACTATTCTAATCTATTACTTGACTTGGAGTGAAAATATGTAAATGGAAATAGTAAGAGATCTTATCAATAACAGAGAGAGAGAGAGAGAGAGAGAGAGAGAGAGAGAGAGAGAGAGAGAGAAGGGATGTTCCAAAGATCAGGTGTTAATGAGACACGATCCTGTCTCACAGTCCGGTGAAAGCAGAGCAAATAAGAAAAAAAAAATAAAAAATATTAAAAAAGGATGTGAAACCGCATCGCCTGAAGTTACAGATGCTGCAATAAATTGTAGTTTACATTATGCAACATTGCTTCAGGTCATATTGCTTCTTTTGACCTCTGTAGCACAAGCGGTTCCTGAAGCAAGCTTGCCAGGTTGGCTTTTTTGGGGCAAACATGTCCAAATTTGGCCCTTTTTCATCCTAAATACTTAAATTTGGCCTTTTTTCATCCTGAATACCTAAATTTGGCCTTTTTTCAGCCTAAATACCTAAATTTGGCCTTTTTTCATCCTAAATACCTAAATTTGGCCTCTTTTCATCCTAAATACCTAAATTTTGCCCTTTTTCATCCTAAATACCTAAATTTGGCCCTTTTTCATCCTAATTACCTAAATTTGGCCCTTTTTCATCCTAAATACCTAAATTTGGCCCTTTTTCATCCTAAATACCTAAATTTGGCCCTTTTTCATCCTAAATACCTAAATTTGGCCCTTTTTCATCCTAAATACCTAAATTTAGCCTTTTTGAAATTGGTCAGCCTTAAATGCTATATTTTCAGACTTTTTCTACTATTAGGTTGGCCTTTTCAAAGCTGCAATTGATCAGACGTTGGTCTTTTCTCATTTGGAAAACCTGGCAACTCCGTGACCTGAATAGGTGCCATAAAATCCCAAAAACTAAAGGGAAAGTAATTAGATTAGTTTGAGGGTACACTCCGGCTCGCTTTTCTATCTTATTTCTCTTCCTTCTGATTTTTTTAAGATTTTATAATTTATATATTGAAGGTCTAATTCAATGTTACTGTTCTTAAAATATTTTATCTTGATTGTTTATTTCTTCTCTTTTAGTTTATTTATATTTTGTTTTCTTTCCTCACTAGGCTATTTTTCCTTGTTGGAGCCCTTGGGCTTAAAGCATCCAGCCTTTCCAACTAGGGTTATAGCCTAGCATGTAATAATAATAATAATAATAATAATAATAATAATAATAATAATAATAATAATAATAATGATAATAATAATAATAATAATGACATTTATCAAGGAAGGAAATATTAAACATCATTATTCCCCGGTTTAAATTTGGAATATTCTTCAAGATAATTTTGAACGAATTTCGCTTTTATATTTACTTTTTTTCGAGTATTTAAACCTCCATTTTATTGATAATAGTCTATTCTTTCATTTTAATTTCACAGCCTTTGGCAGAAGGGGTGTTACAAAAAATTTCCTCATACAGGAAACAGGTTCGCATAGGGCTTGACTTACCGCCATTCATAAAAGTTATTTCAAAACTAACAATGCAGAGGGTCTTCTCCATCTATCTATCTATTTATAGATAGATAGAAAAATTTCATAGTCACAAATTGATAACTGGTTAAAGTTTACTTATGATGTGTATAATAATTTATGATTTTGAAAGCTTCCCTTTCTATCTATCTATCTATCTATCTCCATCAGGAAAGAGGAATTTCATCATATTTGCAAATTGATAACTAGTTGACGATTTTGAAAGCTGCCCTATATATCTATCTGTCTGTCTACCTTTATATTTATCTATCTCTTTCATGAAAGATAAATTTCATTATATTTGCAAATTGATAACTATCTCTATCTATCTCTATCAGGAAAGAGAAATTTCATCATATTTGCAAATTGATAACTAGTTGACGACTTTGAAAGCTTTCCCTTTCTATCTATCTATCTATCTATCTATCTATCTATCTATCTCTATCAGGAAAGAGAAACTTCATCATATTTGCAAATTGATAACTAGTTGACGATTTTGAAAGCTGCCCTATCTATCTGTCTATCTACCTTTATATTTATCTATCTCTTTCATGAAAGATAAATTTCATTATATTTGCAAATTGATAACTGGTTTAAGATTGCTTATAAGTTATATGATAATTGATGATTTAGAAAACTCCTCTATCTATTTGTACAATTATCTATCTCTTTTGGGGTGTAACCGTTTCAAATACAATTACGATAATTGATAAAGACGTGTATTCTATAGTAAAGATAAAAGTAAAAACCAAAAATCTATATAGTATCACATATTGCAATCAATACTTCTTTTGATTTCAGGTTTAAGTATCATGAAAATAAAGAAAACTTTAAAAAACGGAAAGGAAAACTTGGTTCCTGGAGAAAGCTGTCATCAAAAACATGTTATATCTTTTTAAAAGGACTAATCTGTTACAACACACCCTTGTATTTTATCTCATTAAGGCCATTTGCGATGATAAATTCATTATTTTTATAGTTTTCCCGTCAAGAGATTAAATTGTAATCCCCTTTTCTATTGATTATCAAGGGAACAGAGAATTGGGTGCGTTCTTTCCAAAATAAAATGCAAAACATTGTAAAGGAAATATTGCCATAATATTTTGATAGGTATCATTTATTTTGACAAAGAAAATTATTTTTATTATCATTATTCCTTAAATATCACATTCTAGAAATCTTTATTAGCTGTACTTTGAGGCTTCTACAATAAAGACGAGTACAGCTGGCCGCCATTTTTTTTTTAGAGGAACATTGACAACACCTCTCCTCTGGGTCAAAGGTCACGGAAGATGAAAGTCTATATTGTTCTCCCCACACTTTTTATTCATCAACTATTTTTCCATTTCCCTTTTCTGTTCTTCATTTGTTTTCGTCATACCACTGTAATCTCAGAAATGATTAATGACGAGACTTAAAAGGAATTATTATATCTACTTTGAGGTTGATGAAAATGCTCTGGAAGAGAGTTATCAAGATGATTGCTCGCAAAGTGAGCAAAGTAAACTAGGAAGCAATTGAATGAGCATGGCTTGGGGAGTTCAGAATATTTAATCTACTACTACCGCTAGAGAGTCATGGGGTACTTTGACTGGCCAGACAGTATTACATTGGATCCTTCTCTCTCGATACAGTTCATTTTCCCTTTGCTTACACACACACACACCAAATAGTCTGGCCTATTCTTAACATATTCTGCTCTGTCCTCATACAACTGGCAGCACCAAACAATTCTTCTTCACCCAAGGGGTTACTGCACTGTAATTGTTCAGTAGCCACTTTCCTCTTGGTAAGGGTAGAAGAGACTCTTTAGCTATTGTAAGCAGCTCTTCTGGGAGAAGGACACTCCAAAATCAAACCATTGTTCTCTAGTCTTGGATAGTGCCATAGCCTCTGTACCATGGTCTTCCACTGTCTTGGGTTAGAATTCTCTTGCTTGAGGGTACACTCGGGCACATTACTCTATCTTATTTCCCTTTCTCTTGTTTTGTGAAAGTTTTTATAGTTTATGTAGGAGATATTTATTCTAATGTTGTTACTGTTCTTAAAATATCTAATTTTTACTTGTTTCCTTTCCTCACTTGGCTATTTTTCCCGTTGGAGCGAGCCCCTGGGCTTATAGCATCCTGCTTTTCCAACTAAGGTTGTAGCTTAACAATTAATAATGGTAATAATAACTGAGATGTGCGTTTGACAAACCTCCGCCAAGGTTGATTGATATTCCACACCGCCATTACCTCTCCATAAAAATCGTTTTCCTATATCTTCCAAAATCTAACCCGTTTTTTTTGTCACATCTGATATCTTTCACGAATCTTACTAAGATTTAATGTATATTTCTAGATTCTTTACTTTCACGTTGTATTAATGGAACATTTGATAATATACTTCGAAAACAAAGTTGGATTAGAATATTATGTTAATGACGTACACTTAAAATATTAGTATTAATAACGTACAATGTTAAAAATTTGCCGTAAAAAACGGTTAAAATTCTAGGATAAAAGTTGTCTGGCATTTGCCATTTTAAAAATGGATATATTGACGTTAAGGAGTGATATTACGGTCGCAAAATTCAATAATAAAATAGGGTGAAAGATACGGTCGCCCGTAATTTCATGGAATACGACTGATAACAGTATATTTTTCCGCAGAATTTCCGTTTTTTTTTTTTTTTTTTTTTTTTTTTTTTTTTTTTTTTTTTTTTTTTTTTTTTTTAAACAAAGGGAAAGTCTTGGACTGTCATATAGTTACGTTGGACCAGAAGTAGCACTTCTTAATAATATTTCTTGAGACTACTTAAGACGTCTTATCTAGATATCTTCCCTAAGGCTTACTGACGTCCAAATACTGTACTTTCACTTATTACTTTCCCATCTAGATCTAATGGCAAATTCAATTCTCCAGTTTTCGGAAGGAGTTACCCAAGACACCATCTTGCGCTGACTGCGAATAAGGAAAATATGATCACAAGAAGATATTTCGGAAGCCAACGTTTCTCAGCGCAATCTCA
>NC_090763.1:54442508-54455008 GCF_036898095.1 Palaemon carinicauda
AACAAAGCCTAAGAATATTTTAAGTTATTGGTCGAAACTGAACAAAGCCTAAGAATGTTGTAAGTTATTGGTCGATGACTGAACAAAGCCTAAGTCTCTGAAAAGTAAAAGATGGGGCAGGTGGTTCGATTAATCGTTGGGAATTAGCTTCTGCCTTTCTTGAAAGACAAATAATTAATAAATAGTCAAATGAGATATTAATCTCTCTCTCTCTCTCTCTCTCTCTCTCTCTCTCTCTCTCTCTCTCTCTCTCTCTCTCTCTCTCTCTCAACAAGAGATGGCATGCAAGGTTTGTATTGCTGTATTTAATGTATCTAATAAATGCTTTGAATCAGGTAACCTCATGCTCTTATTTTTACTCTTTGTTTTCTAACTAATTTCATGGACTTAAAATCAAAAGCTTCCTCCGAACAAGTATTATGATTCATTACTTTTAGATAAAAGGAGAATCATAGAATGAATCAAATAGAACACAAAAAGCAAGCAACTTGGTAAAAATTGAAGCAATAATCAACAATTTTAAAGAAAATAATAAGAAATGAAAATTTGTGATCATCAAAAAATGCCATTTGATGTAGGTATAATTTAGAGGATAATATTAACCTTAAAAATAATACTAATAATAATTTCAATAATTTTGATAATAATAATAATGATTTTAATCATTTGAATAATAATGATGATTTTAATAATTTTGATAACAATAATAATTTTGATAACAATAATAATTTTAATCATTTGAATAATAATGATGATTTTAATCATTTTGATAACAATAATGATGATTTTAATCATTTGAATAATAATGATGATTTTAATAATTTTGATAACAATAATAATCATTTCAATCATTTGAATGATAATGATGATTTTAATAATTATGATAATAACAATAATGATTTTAATCATTTGAATAATAATGATGATTTTAATAATTTTGATAATAATGATAATGATTTTAATAATTTTGATAATGATAATAATGATTTAAAAAATTTTATTAATAAGGATGATTTTAATCATTTGAATAATAATTATAATTCTAATAATTTTGATAACTCAAATTTAAAGTGATACAAAAAAAAATGATTTCAGTAATCAAAAAACTCGAAAATAAAACAAACAACTTTAATGGAAACGTACATTATTGTGATAGAATGAAGAGGTTCTCACAATTAGCAATGTGCAATACATGTTCTCTTTTGTAACACTCTGGAAATAACACACAGCTTGATGGCCGTGAGATTTTGAAAGAAAATAATTGATGGCTGTCTGTTCTTCTTCTTCTTGTTCAGGTTCAACATGATGTAGATACCATTGTCTTGGGCATGGAGAAACACGTGTATTGTATGTGTGTGTGTTTGTGTGTGTGTGTGTGTGTGTGTGAGTGGGTGGGTGGGTGGGTTCCCAGTAAAATGCTCGAAATTAATTGTTCGAAATCAAAACTCTCGAAATCAATTGCTCGAAAAAATATTTCTAGAACTATTAATACCAGCTTTCGAGCAATCTGTCTTTCGAGGAAATGATAGTTTGAGAAATAATTTTTCGAGCAATTGATTTCGAGAACTGTTTTCGAGCAATTGATTTCGAGAACTGTTTTCGAGCAATTGATTACGAGTAATTTACCTGGAATCGTGTGTGTGTGTGTCTGTGTATGCAAGAGAGGTTTTAGGGATTGTATATATAAGACTTTGCATGACTTTATTCGTCTGTGTTGTTTACCATTTTTAGAATACTCTGACGACACTATTTGAAGTTAACTATAAAATATCACTGATTCTGATTTTCTTTCCTTACTGGGCTATTTTCCCTGTTGGAGCCCTTAGGCTTTTATCATCCTGCTTTTCCATTTAGGGTTGTAGCTTAGCTAGTAATATACATCCTGCTTTTCTAACAAGGGTTGTAGCTTAGCTAATAATAATAATAATAATAATAATAATAATAATAATAATAATAATAATAATAATAATAATAATAATAATAATGAGACGATATTTGTGCAATTCACTCTAAAGGAAACGAAGAATAATATTTCCAGCTTTTACCACCAGCCCACCTGTTCCTAATGCTCAATTGGCACTGACCTCGTCTTCATTCTATAAGCAGTCAACAGCTATCAATCAATCATGAAATATCAGCAAAATAGTCAGTCAAGTAATCAATAGGATTCCACAATGCTCTATAAAATCAAGCAATCATTACAATCATGCAATCAGGCAATCATTTGCTGCAAATGATCAGGGCTAAAGGAATTGATTGCACCTTTTAAAAATTCCATCATTGTTAAAATTTTTTTAGTAAAGACAAAATCTAAGGAATGGAACAATTGCCTTTGCTTTCAACACTCAGCAAACGAAAGTGTAAGTAAAATGTGACCTCGCTTTAAAAGAAATAAGATTAGGATAAGTGATTCATTCATCTTTTTAAAGGTAAATTAGAATATCCTGAAATGAAATAAAATCTTCCTTTTCTATAAAAAAAAATATAATTTATAGTCAATTCTTTTTAGCGAGGCAGATTTGCACCGACTCGCAGGGATGCCCTTTTAGCTCGGAAAAGTTTCCTGATCGCTGATTAGTTGGACAAGATAATTTTAACCAATCAGAGAGCAGGAAACTTTTCCGAGCTAAAAGGGCACCACTGCGAGTCGGTACAAATGCGCCTCATTAAAAAAAATTGAGTATAGTAGTTCGATCACATTACCTTCACATTGCTACCTCATATTAGATGCTAAATTATATTAGACATGGTAAGCGGCAAATAAATGTATATACGCATTAGTTTTATCTTTATATTACTATTATTATTACTAGCCAAGCTACAACCCTAGTTGGAAAAAGCAAGATGCTCTAAGCCTAAGGGCTACAACACGGAAAAATAGCCCAGTGAGGAAAGGAAATAAAGAAATAGATTAATGACGAGAACAAATTAACAATACATCATTCTAAAAACAGTAACAATGTCAAAACAGATATGTCATATGTAAACTACAAAAAAGACTTATGTCAGCCTGTTGTAATAAGTTGATAAACATTCCTGCCAATTCTCTCTCTCTCTCTCTCTCTCTCTCTCTCTCTCTCTCTCTCTCTCTCTCTCTCTCTCTCTCTCTCTCCTAAAGGAAGCAAAAATGAATCAAGAAATTGCTAGAATCTGGGATTATAAATTGCAAGGTTATTGCTTTTGACATTTTACTTCCACCATCATATATTCAAATCTGTCATCCTGAAGAGACAGCTGTCAAAAAGGAGCATTGAGATTCAAGGGAACACGCAAGTGTACCTACGTGCTTCGGTAATGAAGGACTCCTATCTTTGATTGATATTGGAACGTATATCACTTTATCTTTGACGTTTTGTATATTTCGAACCTGTGTTTAAGGGCTGTGAGTCTCTCGTCTCAAATTGCGATTACTAAAAAGCATAAAATTCGTTTAAAAACTTCTATATTTTTTTCAAATGTATCAGATGAAAATTAACTGAAGACCTCCTATCTTTGATTGATATTGGAACGTATATCACTTTATATTGACGTTTTGCAATTTTTGAACTTGTATTTAAGGCCTGAGAGTTTCCCGTCTCAAATTACGATTACTAAAAAGGATAAAGTTCGTTTAAAAACTTCTATATTTTTTCAAGTGTATCAGATGAAAATTAACTGGACTCCTATCTTTGATTGATATTGGAACGTATATCACTTTATCTTTGACGTTTTTGCATCTTTCGAACTTGTGTCTAAGGGCTGTGAGTCTCTCGTCTCAAATTGCGATTACTAAAAAGCATAAATTTCGTTTAAAAACATCTATATTTTTTCAAAAGTATCAGATGAAAATTAACTGAAGGACTCCTATCTTTGATTGATATTGGAACGTATATCACTTTATGATCATTGACGTTGTGTATATTCCAAACTTGTGTTTAAGGGATGAGAGTTTCTCGTCTTAAATTGCGATTACTAAAAAGCATAAAGTTCGTTTAAAAACTTCTATATTTTTTCAAATGTATCAGATAAAAATTAACTGAAGGATTCCTATCTTTGATTGATATTGGAACGTATATCACTTTATGATCATTGACTTTTTTTATATTTCGAACTTGTGTTTAAGGCCTGAGAATTTCTCGTCTCAAATTGCGATTACTAAAAAGCATAAAGTTTGTTTAAAAACTTCTATATTTTTTCAGATGTATCAGATAAAAATTAACTGAAGGACTTCTATTCTTTGATTGATATTGGAACGTATATCACTTTATCTTTGACGTTTTGTATATTTCGAACTTGTGTTTAAGGTCTGAGAGTCTCTCGTCTTAAATTGCCATTACTAGAAAGCATAAAGTTCGTTTAAAAACTTCTATATTTTTTCAAATGTATCAGATGAAAATTAACTGATTCATTAGAGATGCGTTATATGTATGCAAACAATACTTAGTGCATTTTCTTTGACTTTTGCATCTTTCGAACCTGTGTTTAAGGACTGAGTCTCTCGTCTTAAATTGCGATTACTAAAAAGCATTAAGTTCGTTAAAAACTTCTATATTTTGAATACATCAGATGAAAATGAACTAATTATCATTATAGATACGTTATATGTACGTAAACAATATTTAGCCTACTCGGTGCATCTTAAATCAACTCGAACATTTGAAGAAACTTTTGCAACACCCTTACCTTGAATATATATTGCTTCCTTATGGAAAATCGTTTATATTCCCTTTTACAATTTTCCTGTTCACGACTTCTCGTTACAAAGGTCCCGCATGTGGTAACAATCCTCTCCCATTTAAATATTACCATGTTAAAATTATAGCTTTCGAAAGCAGATAGCATTGCACATGCATTAAGCTTGCTTAATGATCTGTCACTAACTGGCTGGCGTTCTTCAAAAAAGTAACTATGATCATATACTTAGTGGCATCTAACCTTAATGTTTGACAATAACCATCAATAACATGTATCAACCACAAAGGCAATTCTTTTGACGAGCCTTCAACTCGTGACGGAAGCCAAAAAGTTAAATTCGTCAGACGTCGAATGATGATACTGGTAATTTGCATGAAGATGTTCATCCTTGCGGTCAAGTGAGGAACTATTCTATTCTTGTCTTTGTTTTCTCTTTGTGTTTATCCCTCCGACTCTTTTGTATGTATTTTGTACTGTTTTTTGTGTTTTTTTATTTGTTTTTCTTCCTCTTCTCTCCCTTTTTCTTTTCCTTATTCGTTTCCCCATTCCCATACCTTATCCCTTATTCACTTCTTTTTCCTTCAATCTCCTTGCTTTTTTTCTTATTTCTTCTCATTTATCACCTCCCCTTTACCTTATCCCTTTCTCCTTCCTTCTCTCCCTCTGTTTCTTGCACTTTTCCTTATATCTTTACCTATTCTTAACTATCTTCCCTATCATTTTCTTTTTACTCTTTATCTATTTCCAGACTCTTTTGCTTTAGCTATAATTATCTTAATTTGTTTCTCTATTTTCATCCCGTTTCTATTTGTCCATCTTCTTTTAATACCTCATTCACTTTTCATTTTTCGATTTTTCTCCTTAATACTTTTCTCCATCCTTTTCTGTCTTTGCTTCGCTCGAGTCTTCTTTACTTTACTTTTTCTTTTTTCGTTGCAATATCTTTCTTCCTTGTCCCTTCTTCTATTCTTTTCCTTTTCAATATTTCTCCTTACCTCATCTGTTTTTCTTATTCTTTGATTTAGTTCTTTCAGCCTTTCTTGGTTTACTTTTCATTAGGCTTTTTCATTTCTTTAATTTCTCTTCTTCCTTTTACTTTTCTTTCTTTTCATGTCTCTTATTCCTATTTTTCTTAATACTTGTCTCCTTCCTTTCATCTCCACTATATCCATTACTAATTTGCTACTCTTTTCCTTTACTTTTTCTCATACCCTTTCTTTTCTTCTAATTCTCATCTCCCTCAATATTTTCTCCATTATACTTTTATTCATCCGTTTTTCTTCCCTTTCTTATATTTGTAATCATTCTCATATTCTAACATCCCTACATCTTTATTCTTGTTAATATATATCCTTCTAACCACCTGAATTCTTCCTTGTACTTTTTCTTACTTTTTACTTCGATTCTTCCTTGTCTATTTCCTCCTCCCTCTTGTTGCTCATGCATTCATGTATATATATATATATATATATATATATATATATATATATATATATATATATATATATATATATATACATATATATATATATATATATATATATATATATATATGTATATCATCATCATCATCATCATTATCATAATCTCCTCTTACGCCTATTGCCGCAAAGGGCCTCGGTTACATTTCGCCAGCCGTCTCTATCTTGAGCTTTTATTTCAATACTTCTCCATTCATCAACTCCTACTTTGCGCTTCATAGTCCTCAGCCTTGTAGGTCTGGCCCTTCTAACTCTCCTAGTGCTTTGTGGAGCCCAGCTGAACGTTTGGTGAACTAAAGCCTATACTGTATATCCTTCCCACCACCTTAATTCGTCTTTATAGTTTTTCTTGTCTATCTTCTACTTCCTCCTCCCTCTTGTTACTCCTACCTCCTGATCTTGCAGTGCCTTGTGGAGATCAGCTGAACGTTTGGTGAACTAATTCCTATATATCCTTTCCACCACCTTAATTCTTCTTTATACTTTTTCTTATCTATCTTCTACTTCCTCCTCCCTCTTGTTATTCCTACCTCCTGATCTTGCAGTGCCTTGTGGAGACCAGCTGAACGTTTGGTGAACTAATTCCTATATAGGCTATCCTTTCCACCACCTTAATTCTTCTTTATACTTTTTCTTGTCTATCTTCTACTTCCTCCTCCCTCTCAATGCTCACAACAAACCTACCAGATCCTGGAGATGTGAATGAGGTGCGAAGTCAAGTGGCAGTTTATCTGAAGCTGTTTGACAGGTGGTAATTACAGGTACCCATTCGACGTGACGTCCTGTTTTCCAGGAATCTCTCTTGGGTTTCGGTTGGGGAGATATGTGTTTGGGAGGTGGATTGTGATAAGCATTCTGGTGTGTAAAAAAAAAAAAAAAAAAAAAAAAAAAAAAAAAAAAAAAAAAAAAAAAAAAAAAAAAAAAAAAAACTGAGTGTTTTTTATCTGCCTTTTCCTTAAAGTGTAAATGGGTGTATCATAAACGTCGGAATATATTCAAAGAAACTGCCCGAGA
Organism: Palaemon carinicauda; assembly: GCF_036898095.1. Taxonomy (NCBI): domain Eukaryota; kingdom Metazoa; phylum Arthropoda; class Malacostraca; order Decapoda; family Palaemonidae; genus Palaemon; species Palaemon carinicauda. The sequence goes on from NC_090763.1 coordinate 54,449,678, forward strand.
CGGAAGATGTTTTTGGAGACAGACAGAATCGGCATGAGCACCAATCTTGGTACAAAAAGATTTTGCGATTAAAATAAGTAATTTTCATTTGCTTTGTCTATGGGTATATCATAGACGTCGGCATATAGCTAAAGAAATTGCCCAAGACAGAGGACGTGTATATAGGCGGGAAATCAGCGTGGGCACCAATATTAGTTCAAAATAATTCTATAATAAAAAACAAGTTAGTCTTATTTGCTTTGCCTTTGAGTGTTTCATAAACGTTGGCATATAGCCAAATAAAGATTCTAAGACAGAAGACGTTTTAGGAGGCGGAGAATCTCGGTACAATAATAATTTTGCGATTTCGATATAAATCTTTCATAAAATCTGCACTTAGATAATCTTTGGGTGGGTGAAAATGGCAATAAACGTCTCTTACGTTAGAGTAAACTATTTACTTCGAAACCATCTTCAGTCCAAATAATATTTTCTCCGAAATGCCTCTTGGACTTGGTCATAATTATATAGAATAGTAGTTTCATGGTGATATATGGGTAGGATTCCGTAGCCCTGTTTAATAATTTTCACTATTCATTTTCAATATTAAAGAGCATATAAACTCATAAAAGCAGTATATTATAATGTTGTTTCAAAGCATTTTTTTTTTCTTTTTTTTTCTTTTTTTAAGTTCTGTAAATATTAGTAGGTTGCGCTATTTTTAACAAAAGAGAAACTGTTAGCAACACTGCTAGTAAAACAAATTCGATGACATGAAAACATGTTACAAAAAAAATGTTTGTTCATTTTAATAAGCCCTGCTAAACAATTAAAATCATTTGTTCATTTCAATAAGTCCTGTTAAGCAATTAAAATCCTTTTTTATAAAGTACTTCGTCAAATTAATAACAAGGCTTCTGATCACGTGTTTACAAGTTCAGTGAATTTTTTTTTTTTTTTTTCACAGGCAGCGTTGTCAACAGTTTGTCTTTTGCTAAACACAGCGTTACCCGCTACAATATAAGGCTCTCAGACGTCTCCTTAGCTTCCAATGAAATGTACCCGAATTAATGAAGCCAGCTGTACATGAGCCCCTGTTTCGTGATCAAAACCTGTGTTTTCTTCTTTCTCATCTAAGAATTCTTGAAGTTAATAAATATTAATGGTGAATTTTTTATCATATTGACGTTCATCCATTTCCCGTTTTTTTATTTGTTTAGGGAGATTCTCTTTACAACCATCAGTTTTATCAGTACCTGGTTCGTGATAAAGAAATTCCTTATCGCTTATCTATCTTTATTAGAGTAATTCAATCAGATTTGTGTCAGCAATGTGATATCTAGCGGTGCCTTTGTAATTTGTTCTCGATATTGTCATAATTATTGAATATTTAAGAAGAAAACCGATTATTAAAATATTGCTTGATCCTTTATTTTCCAAATCTGTTATGTATCTGACAAGGTGTGTTATAATACAGTGTACACAGGAGCTTTGTACCGCTGTTCACTAATTAACTTTGTACCCAGTTCCCATATATATATGTATATATATATATATATATATATATATATATATATATATATATATATGTGTGTGTGTGTGTGTGTGTGTGTGTGTGTATGTATGTATATATATGTGTATATATATATGTATATATATATATATATATATATATATATATATATATATATATATATATATATATATATATATATGTGTGTGTGTGTGTGCGTGTGTGTATGTGTATGCATGTATGTATATGTGTGAATTATCGCAAATAACACTTTTGATAATTACACTAACGTACATCTGGTTTATCGAATATTTTCTTTTATTAGCATGTTGAAATTTACCAATTCTTGCTGAATTGCATTATTGCATGGGTATGTAGAAATATATCCATATTTCTATAGAGGTTTATGATAATGAAATAGAAATGGACTAATGCGGAAAATGTCCCTTAATAATATAGTATTGCAGAGTGGAAAACTTTATTCATGAACCGTAAAAATTAAATCATAGTCGAGTTACTTTTGCATATTATAAGTGAAATTGGAAGGAAGTTTCTCAATACAATCTATGTCGTGATGTCTGGACATTAATGCATGCCATCTGATAACCATCTTCAAGTCCCGAAGAACTGCAGTTTGCTATATCGAAGTCCTTATTCACTAAGGACTTCAAAAGGGGTCTTACTTCAGTAATCATTTGTCAAAATTAATCACTTCAAGGACTCTTAATATGAAAATGTTTCCCAGAATATCTTCACGTTTGTAGTGAGTGAGTAGAACCAGACACGATATTATAAGACACATTTTTTGCCCCACTGTCACCCATGGACGTCGGGCAAGATTATTACAGTATCGAACATTTAAAAGAAAAAAAAAATCGAACTTAACACGTGCGTGATAGAGTCAATTTCGTTTCAATTCATTCATTTATTTCTTATTCAAAATGTACACAGTTTTTGGCCCATTGTCCCCTATGGAGGTTGGACAAGATTATTACAAAAAAAAAAAAAAAAAAAAAAAAAACATGCCGCGTGGCTTGCCTTTATTCAAGTCTATTTTTGACAGCTGCTTTTGTCTCACGAACTTGACAGCTAGAATCGTGCGTCATAGAGTTAATTTCATTTCAATTCATTCATTTATTTCTTATTCAAGACACAAAGTGTTCTGTGAGAGCAATCTAGCTTCATTCCAGAGTGATATAGGAACCTAATAAATCACCGTCTTATAAGTAACTTTAAATATGGCAATATTATCATCTAATAAAGTTAAGTGAAGGTTTCATCCAAGAGATGGGTTAATTACTGCACTGTAATTGTTCAGTGGCTACTTTCCTCTTGGTAAGGGTAGAAGAGACTCTTTAGCTATGGTAAGCAGCTCTTCTAGGAGAAGGACACTCCAAAATCAAACCATTGTTCTCTAGTCATGGGTAGTGCCATAGCCTATGAACAATGGTCTTCCACTGCCTTGGGTTAGAGTTCTCTTGCTAGAGGGTACACTCGGGAACGATATTCTATCTAATTTCTTTTCCTCTTGTTTTATTAAAGTTTCTATAGTTTATATTTTAATGTTACTGTTCTCGAAATATTTTCTTTTTTTTTCTTTTCCTCACTGGGCTATTTTCCTCGTTGGATCCCCTCGGCTTATAGCATCCTGCTTTTCCAACTAGGGTTATAGCTTAGCAAGTAATAATAATAATAATAATAATAATAATAATAATAATAATAATAATAATAAAAAGGAAAAACCCTGAAAGTGTAAAACATTTAGGAATTTCAGAGATCCTACTAAGATTAGATGTATGAAAATGAATACACATTACGTGCTCTCCGATAGACTTGACCCAGTGACCAGTTGAATCAAGACCTATTTTGTAGTTCGTTCGTTAGTTTTAGGTCGACCTGCACTGTAGGTGCAGGCCACGGGCTCTTGCAAAGAGGGATTATTCCGTAGGTTTTGCACCAGATGGCTGGTCTCTGTAATAGTGCATGCCTGTCCGTGTGTGTTTGTATGTATGTAAATATATATATATATATATATATATATATATATATATATATATATATATATATAAATATATATATATATATATATATATATATATAAATATATATATATATATATATATATATATATATATATATATATATATATATATATATATATATATATATATATATATATATATATATATATATATATATATATATATAAGCATAAACCCGGTTAATATCCTTGATCAAAAATTGTGTGGGATTCTGAAATATTTTAAGTTTTGCTTTCTTTCTTGTCCCTTTTATAATATTGAAAAGATATATTTTCAACGAATAAATCGTTATTTTATCTTAACCCTCATATACGAAAGGAATTGTAATATAACGTACACTGTTAAAAATATATTAAAAAAACGACAAATGCCTGGAAACATTTATTCCAGGATTTTCACCGTTTTAAAAACGGATATATTTGACGTTAAGGAGTGATATTACGGTCACCAACCCGTAAGAGATAATAAGAAAGTAGGGAAAAATTATGGCCGACTGTATTTTACTGAATTACGGCAGCGAACAGTATAATTTTACCGAGAATTTCCGATTAAAATTGTGATTTTTTTCTAACAGTGGAAGCAGTTATTTACTAAAGAGGTTCCTATTTGTAATTTTCTTCTAAATTATGGCCTGAAGTTAGATGGCCTTTTTTACATATAATTCGATGATAGAGAAAGGAATAAAATGGCGAAAAATATCTGCAAAATTAGATTTCATAAAGCAAATGTTCTAGATATCCAGTCAAAGTGTGGATACAGGTTGAACATTTTAGAAAGAATTTTCTCCTTCGAAAGTAATAATCAAGTGAGTATTTTAGGTTTTTATCTATAGAGATTTTAGGACTTCTTAAGTATCTCCAGTAGACTACTCATAAATAACCGTTTATTTGATCATGTCAAGAAAATCTGAAGACTTTTTTCAAAATACAACCTGTTGAAATGTCAACCAAAACTATTATCATGTAGTCTTTCATTGTACACTCTGGACATCGGTTGCGTTCGTTTTGTGGGGAAATGCTCTTATAGCCATTTACAGTAGATTAATATAAGGAAATCAACAACCTGAGATAAGAATCCAATATTCTCAAAAGAGCTCTGATCAGCACCAAATCCTTGAATAAGGGAACTTAGATCGAGGTTGTTTTGCGAAATTCCTCTGACGGAAAATAGGAGTTCAATCTTAATCAACGTAAAAGGCAATTGTTTCCTTATGAACGTTACCAGAGTTCTAACGATAATAACCAGACACCAAAACAGCTGTTTTTCTCTTATTGTTGCTGTTTTTTCCACTATCCCAATTATCAAGTCAGTCTTCTTCTTTATTTTTATTTGAATTCTAGTTTACAGCAAAAGGTGTATGTGTGTGTATACTGTATATAACCCGACACTTTCTCTTTATTACATATGAGAGATTAGGCTGAAACCCCCCCCCCCCAAAAAAAAAATTGTCCCTGAATTATTCATCATTACCAAAAATATATTTGTAAACAAAGCAAATGGATGACGCAATGAAGAAAAAAAAGTCCTCGATAGGCTTTTGCCAAGTCAAAAAAAAAAATATATGTTTTTGTTTTGCTAGGCCTAGTAGCCTTCTAGCTTGTGATAAACATAACTTGCGAATAATAATAATGACTTAGTCTATCAGAATTCCAGTCAAATAGCCTTTTACATCGTCTGGATCTTTTATTTGAAGGATAAACGCATAGTACAGTCTTGGATGTCCTATCTGATTGATGTTCATTATGCTAATTAGTATGATAAGTATAGAATATCCTCTTTCATTATCTCTGCAATTAT